>NC_044993.1:66453207-66739067 GCF_008728515.1 Papio anubis
GGATGTGTGATCTTTTAAGGGCATCTGCCTGATTGAATGCTGAGCCCAGTGGGTTGCAGCTTAGAGTAGTTCAGGGCCTGACTGACTTGAGGAAGAAGAGGTTTTGCATAACGTCAAGGTGCACTCAAGGAAAACCAGGGGTTTTTGGAAATATGGAAAATGTTTGCCTGATTGGTAAATCAGAGGGAAGAAGCATAGCAGTGAACTTTTTTTTTTTTTCCAGATACTCACAGTGTATAAGTCTGGCCCAATAATTGTGTGCAACTTAGGACATTGTAGTTAATTGTCTCAACAACTGCGAAGTAGATAATGCCAAGGAAACTGAGAATAATCGACATTAAATATGTCTAATTCAAAACACCGCCAAAGGAAAGCCTTAGTATATGTTGAGTTGCGATTCTGGTGCATTTGTTTTTGCATAGTCTAACTGCCCATTGGCTGCATTCATCCTCTTCACTTACTTTTTCTCATTTGATTTTTAACACATCTATCTTCTTTAGACAGAATGGAATATTCTTGGAATGCAGTCAATGTAGCCAAAAATTATCTTTATACTCAATTTCTATTTTTTTTCATGTATCTGACTTAAATTTATTGAACACATATTGTTATTGGTTGAATTATCTTCTTTTCAAATGCAAATACTAAAGTCCTAGCTCCCAGTGTTTCAGAATGTAACCTTATCTGGGAATGGGGTCACTGCAGATGTAATTAGTTAAGATGAGGTCATGCTTGAGTAGGGAGCAGGGTGGGCTTCTAAATCCCATATGACTGTGTCTTATAAAATGGGAAAATGTGGACACAGATATGCACACCATCTGAAGATGAATGGGTGATGCTTCCACAACTCAAGGGATGCCAAAAATTGTCAGTAAACTTCCAGAAGATAGGAGAGCAGCATGGGGCAGATTCTCCTCCCAGTGCTCAGAAGGAACCAGCCCTATCCACACCTTTATCTTAGACTTCAGGCCTCCAGAACTGTGAGCCAGTAAATTTCTATTTGAAGTCACCCAGTTTGTGGTTCTTTGTTTTAGTAGCCCTGGGAAATTAATACATCTATTATGTGCTAGTCATGGAAGACATAGTACTGAGCGATGTCATTGTCTACTTCATGGAGTTTGAGGTCCAGTGATAGAAATGAAACAATTAGGAAAACAGCTAAGGATGCTGTGACATCTTATCCTCTTAATCTGTTGCTTATACACTTACACTTAAGAGGAGAAAGTTGGGGCATGTGACAATTTTCATGTGATCTCATTTGCTCTCTGTGAAGCAGATATTGTAATCCTAGTCAGAGAACTTTAAGAGCTTGCTAGATGTGCTCAAGCATTGTGGTTTCACCTTGCTGTCCTAACATGGTAGCCACTAGCCATGTATGGTTATTGGGTGTTGAAATGTGGCTGGTCTGAAACAAGGTGTGCTGTGAATGGCAACTGCACACCACATTTCAGAGACATCATACAAGAGAAAGAACGCAACATATCTCTTTAGTAGTGTCAGTTTGATTACATGTCGAATGGTAACACTGGATATACTGGGTAAGTAAAATTATTCTTGGTTATATATTGGGATATATTTGCTTGAATAAAATATTGAAATTAAAGTCACCCATTTTGTTTTGCCTTAATATGGCTACTAGAAAGTTTAAAAAAAATACTACATATGTGATTCATATTTGTGACCACTGTTATATTTCTGTTGGACAATGCTAGTTATACTCATTGGTTCAGGTGTCACAGAGGCTGAGTTAGACCCATGCACACCATTAGCTAGTTCATTAACAGAGCTGAGATTGAACTTAGACTATTTAAATTGGAAGCCACCACTCCTTTACAATACCAAACTACCACATTGGCACCAAAGGTGAACATTTTTAGAAATGGGCTCATGGAGATACATCCAGAACAGGGAAGCTTGATCCCCATCCCACCCCACACCCCACCTTTGTTATTCTTCACTTTACCTTTCTGCACAATTACAGCGTCAACCCCAAGACAGCCTTCACAGAAGGCTGCTTACGAACAGAACATAACTTTCACTCTACCAAATCCGACAAAGCTCCCAAGTCTCAGAGAATCTGTCTAAAGTACCTATTTGGGGACAGGAGAGGTAAAAGGCTTTTAAAAACTTGTTTTAACTCTGTGTGAAATCAACTGACTAATATTTATACTAGGCAGCTTTCTGCAAAGATGAAATAAACTCTCTACAAATAGCCTACAGAGCTCAGACATTAGCTGTGTGTGAGGTCAGAGAAGAGCTCTTTAAAACGCTCCAGTACGCAGAATGCTTAAGGCATCCATAGACATTCTGAGTTAGATCTTGCTCCGCAAGGTTATCCATTGAATTTGATCAGAAAGAAACTAGTTCTTTTTAAAAGTCTCAGTGACACATGGTAGGATATCCTGCATTCACTGATTCCTTTGAGATGTAGTTTTTAACTATGTTTAGAAATGCACTAGAGGTAACTTTATCCACTGTGTCTGGCCCCCAGTAGGCTCACAATAAGCATTTGTTTTTGCGTTAATATAAAATACATTCAGAGATAAGAAAATAGTCCCTGCTCTAATGCAGATTAAGATCTGGATAAAGAGAGATACCAAAAAATCAATGATCAAAGCAAGTGTCGTGGATTTTATAAGTATAAATTATTATAGGGGGCAAAGAAGAAAGCTCTCAATTCAGAGACAGGAGGTATCAAATGCTTCTTAAAGGATGTAATGGTTGAGAGGAATCTTAAGGAGATGTTGGAGTGAGTTAGGTGAAAATTCAAAGGAGAGGAAAAGCACACACTCAGCATCAGGGCATAAAAGAACACAAAAAACAGGATGATATGGCTGGAGTATGGGTGTGGTGAAGATTTAGCAGGAACTGGGGCTAGAAAATAAAATTGAGGGTGTAGGAAGAGAATCAGAAAATGACACGTAAAGTACTTTGGATTTGATCCTTTAAGTAATGGGAGGCCATTGAAGAGTTCCAGGCATGGGATTCGCATGGTCAGATTTGTGTCTTAGAAAGACCACTCTAGCCACTAAATGGCTAGTAGGCTGGAGACAGGAAAGGGTGTGGACATGGAGAGAGGCACAAAGAAGACTACTGTCACTTATGGGAGACGTGACAAAGTCAAGTGGAGACAGAGAAGCTCAGACAAAACCGGAGGCTCACCCTCAGGACAATTTCTTCACATCTGTATGGGTACCAATGGCTCTAATCCTGATTTTTTCAGTCCGTCCTGTGTCCAGTGCAAAATAACTAATTTTTAAACTTGTATTTCAATAGGATTCTAGTGATTTATTTTTTATTTTCTAAAAGAAAATACAATTTGAAGCAATTACACGATGCAAACTGTTTCTTTTTTTCTGTTCTGTAGTCTTTTCTATGAGAACACTGCAGTAGTCAAATTAAAAAAAAAAGTCTTTGTTAAGGTTTACATTGTTGGAATGTAAATACATTCAAGTAAACTGAGGCCTTGCTATGACCACTGAATGTGGACGAGTACTTGAACACATACTTTGGGGGTAGATAAACGATATTGATGATGATGATGATGATGATGATGATGATGATGATGAAGAAGAAGAAGAAGAAGAAGAAGAGACTCATTTATACACCCTGACTGACTGACATCTATTACCTTATTACATCCCCATAAGGGTTGTGAGTTAGATATTACTATCCGCATTTAAAAGGTAAGGAAACTCGGCCAGGCGAAGTGGCACCCCTCTAATCCCAACACTTTGGGAGGCCAAGGCAGGTGGATCACCTGAGGTCAAGAGTTCAAGACCAGCCTGGCCAACATGGTGAAACCCTATCCCTACCAAAAATACAAAAATTAGACAGACGTGGTAGAGCATGCCTGTAATCCCAGCTACTTGAGAGGCTGGGGTACGAGAAGCACTTGAACTGGGAGGCGGAGGTTGCAGTGAGCTGAGATCATGCCACTGTACTCCAACCTGGGAGACAGAGCGAGACCATAAGTCAAAAATAAAACAAAATAAAATAAAAAGGTGAAGAAAATGAGGCCCAGAAGGTAGGATGTGTGCACTGACTCACTGCTGATAGAGACAGAATGTGGACCCAGTCTAGTATCTTCCACCACACCATGTTCTGTAGGATTTTTCTGGAACATTCTTATTGGCTTCTTCTCTGTATCGAAGTACTTATTAAGAATCTACAGGATTCAAACATAAATTTAAATGAGGAACTTCACTGAAATTCTGATTTTCAAAAAAATAATCTAGTATCTTTGAAGGGACAATGAAAAAAGTAATTTATTTTTTATTTCAATAGGTTTTTGGGAAACAGGCGATGTTTGGTTACATGAATAAGTTCCTTAGCGGGGATTTCTGAGATTTTGGTGCACCCATCACCCAAGCAGTGTACACTGTATCCAATACATAGTCTTAAAATGAATGTAGGCCGGGCGCGGTGGCTCAAGCCTGTAATCCCAGCAGTTTGGGAGGCCGAGACGGGCGGATCACGAGGTGAGGAGATCGAGACCACCCTGGCTAACACGGTGAAACCCCGTCTCTATTAAGAAATACAAAAAACTAGCCAGGCGAGGTGGCGGGCGCCTGTAGTCCCAGCTCCTCGGGAGGCTGAGGCCGGAGAATGGCGTGAACCCGGGAGGCGGAGCTTGCAGTGAGCTGAGATCCGGCCACTGCACTCCAGCCTGGGCGGCAGAGCGAGACTCCGTCTCAAAAAAAAAAAAAAAAAAAAAAAAAAGAATGTAAAAAAGAAGACTTCCAAGACTTAAAGATGGAATTATATTAAAATTTGAATAAATTCTATACATGCAAAAAAATGGACAAAGGCCACAAATACACACTTCTCAAAAGAAGATATATACACAGCCAACAAACATATGAAAAAATGCTCATAACCATCATCAGAGAAATGCACATCAAAACCACAATGAGATACCATCTCGTGCCAGTCAGAATGGCTATTATTAAAAAGTCAAAAAACAATAGATGCTGGTGAGGCCGCAGAGAAAAAGGATGGCTGATATACTGTTGGTGGGTGTGTAAATTAGTTCAGCCACTGTGGAAAGCTGTTTGAATATTTCTCAAAGAACTTAAAACAGAGCTACTCTTCAACCCAGCAATCCCATGACTGGGTAAATACCCAAAGGAAAAGAAATTGTTATATCAGAAAGACACCTGCACAACTATGTTAAAAAATCACTGCAATATTCTGAAGAGCAAAAACATGGAATCAGTCTAGGTGTGTATCAGTGGTGGACTGGATAAAGAAAATGTGGTATCTATATACCATGGAATACTATGCAGCCATAAAATGAATGAAATCATGTTTTTGCAGCAACATAGATGCAGCTAGAGGCAATTATCTTAAGCAAATTAATGCAGGAACGAAAAATGAATATCACATGTTTTCATTTATAAGTGGGAGCTAAACATCAAGCACACGTGGTCATAAATAAGGAACGGCAGACACTGGGGACTACTAAAATGGCAGGAGGGAATGGAATAAAAAACTACCTATTGGCTTCTATGCTCATAACCTCAGTCCGATATACCCATGTAACAATCCTACGCATGTACCTCCCGTATCTAAAATAAAGAATGAAGAAATTTTAACGCAAAAAAAAAAAATAAAAGTAGATAACACAGTTCCTAATATTAAGGAGCTCAAGCATTTAGGAAGGAGAAACTTCTGCTGAGTTTTGGAATGCAAGCCACTTCCAGAGTCAGAGGGCCTGCTGTTCAAATGCTGGCTTTGCCTCTTACCGGGTGTATGGCCTTGAGTAACTATCATGACCTTTTTGAGTGTTGGCTCCTCCCTGTTATAATAGAGATACAAATTGCCTACCCTTCATAGGATTATTTCTACAATAAATTAGGTCATGCATGTAAATTTCCTATGACTATGCTGAACACCTCTGTGCTATTATCGCTGTTATTGTTATTTAAAAGAAGTGACTTGGATGGCAGTGTGCAGTGGGTTAGGAAAATTTTCCAGAAAACATAATCTATCAATCCCAGCCTGGGAGGAAAGGAGCATGTTGAGGGAGCAGAGAAGGAGTTTGACACGTCACACCCACCATTGCACAGCGGGCTTGGAAAATAACACACTAGCCGCCAGTGGTAGGAAGGCCAGAGATGGTCTCCCCAAAGTGTGCCTTTAAAATATTGAACTGAGCTTTGGTTCTGATTCACCTAAAAGCATTTAATGGGATGCTTACCTGTGTCTTCAGCAAGGCCAATCTCATCTGAACACCATGCTCAAAACCAGAATTGCAATTGACAACCATCCCAGTCCAAAACATCAGAAAGTGAGGCCATGTGAATTAATCTCTTCTCACCTTTATCTATTACAGCTCCCCCACTAGACACTGCTAACTCATGACATACTGTTTAAACCTCTATAACCACTCTCAGAGAAGAAATCATTCATAAGCCAATATGAAAATCTCAAAAAAAAGGTGTCATTGCTTATGAGTGTGTTCTTCAAGTAACTAAGAAATTGTTTTGACTTTCTATGTGAAAATGCAAAATTATAAGAATCCAAACTAAAAGCAAGAGTCTACCGGGATGATGATAAAGATAATGATGATGATAATGATGTTTTTATCAGTGTTCTATTGTTGTAACAAATTACCAGAAACTTTGTGGCTTAAGACAATGCAAACATATTTTCTTTTACTTCTGATTTCTCACTGACATAAAGTCAAGGTGTCGCCAGGGCTCTGGAGGCTCTGAGAGGATCACCTATTTCTTTCTTTGCTGTTTTTGAGCTTCTAATGACCACCTGAATTCCTTACCTTGTGGTCTCTTTCTCCAACTTCAAAATGCATCACTCCAGTTTCTGATTCTGTTATTACATTGTCTTCCTCTCCTCTGACTCTATGCCTCTGTATTCCCCCTTGTAAGGACTGTTGTGATTACACTGGACTCATCTGGACACTATAGATAAATCTCTCCAATTCAATATCCTTATTTAAATCATGTCTGCATAGGTCCTTTTTCCATATAAAGTAACACTCACAGGTTCCAGTGATTATGATGTGGAAAGATTTGTGGGCATTACTGAGTCTATTGCAATGATTTTAGGGGAACACTGTCCGATAAAATGTTCTCAGATGACAGAAATATTCCATATCTGTACTGTGTAATAGAGGAACCTCTAGCCATGTGTGGCTGTTGAGCGCCTGAAAGGTAGATAGTCTGACTGAGTGTGGTAGTCTATTCTTGAAATACCTGAGATTGGGTATTTTATAGAGAAAAGAGGCTCAAGGCCAGGCACAATGGCTCACACCTGTAATCCCAGCACTTTGGGAGGCTGAGGCGGGTGGATCACCTGAGGTCAGGAGTTCGAGACCAGCCTGGAAAACATGGTGAAACCCTGTCTCTACTAAAACTACAAAAATTAGCTGGGCATGGTGGCAAGCACCTGTAATCCCAGCTACTCAGGAGGCTGAGGCAGGAGAATCCCTTGAACCCAGGAGGCAGAGGTTGCAGTGAGCCGAGATCGCACCATCACACTCCAGCCTGTGGGATGTCTCAAAAAAAAAAAAAAAAGAGGCCTAATTAGCTCATGGTTGATGCCAGCATCAGTTTGCCTTCTGGGGAGGTCTCAGGGAGCTTTTACTCATGGTAGAAGGTAAAGCAGAAGCAGGCATGTCACATGGTGAGAATCGGGGCAAGACACAGTGAGGGGGAAGATGGCAACCGCTTTTAAACAGTCAGCTTTCACAATAATTCACTATCATGAGGACAGCACCAAGGGGATGGCACTAAGCCATTTGTAAAACATCTGCCTTCATGGTTCAATCACCTCCCACCAGGCCCTACCTCCAACACTGGGGATTACAATTTGACATGAGATTTAGATGGCACAATGTCTAAATCATATCACTGAGAAACTGAATTTTAATTTTATGTAGTGCCCTTTTAAGTAGCTACATGTGGCTAGTGGCTGTCATATGAGACAGGACAGTTCTAGGGTAGGTGACAGGCAGCTCTCATTATGTCACCAAGTTTCTACAGTTCTAGGAAATTAAAGAATGATTATAAAGAAGAATCTGATCTCTTGTCACATAGTCATTTAAATACAATCAGCACATCATTAAATTCACTAAGGTAGAAAAGTTGACCCCTATCTTTTTGCAGCACCAAGGACAGAAACAAAAACTTGCTTAGCATCCTCTCCGCTAATCTGCATTCCTCTTATTTGAATTTTTACAATATTCTTATTGGTAAATGAATCTTAAAGAACTGAATTTTATGCCTGCTTAGATTATGTTGGGAATTCCAAATGCAGAAGGCAGACAAAATCATGCTAAGTAGTCAGTTTATTGCGGAGTCTTTTTCCACCTTTTGGCATGGTAAATTTAATGCCGAAAATTGAGCTCGTTCCACAACCTACAAGCATGGAACACAGGATTCTGATGCCGGAAACGTGAACGAAGTAGGCTGAGTTTTATCAGCCTAGGCATTAGAAACATAGACTATAATCATCAATATTCAGAATGGCAAAAAGGAACATACAGAATGGTACAATGAAAATTAATTAGATATGGAAGACTGGCCAGAGAAGTTGTAAATTACTAAAATTCAAATTCTTCCTTAAATTTCTGTTAAGTACAAGAACAATGTTACAATGTTATTCCATTTGTTATCAAACATGTTTGAATGGAAATGAACACTATGGCTATAAGGCTCATTAGGATGTGGCACTTTAAGGGAGGGATTGAACAAGTTCTTCGTGGACCACAGAATGAAATGTCCCATTATCTGTTAAGAATAAAGACTCAGGACTGGCACAGTGGTCAGGCCTGTAACCCCAGCACTTTGGGAGGCCAAGGCCAGAGGACTACTTGAGCCCAGAAGTTTGAGACCAGCGTGGGCAACATAGGGAGACCCCATCACTACAAAGATTATATATATATACACACACGCACATATATATATAATTATATATAATATATAATTTTATCATTCTGTTTGTGTATATGTTCATCAGTCCATCTATATAGTATGCATTATATATTATTTATTATATAATGATTATATACAATATGATTATATAATATATGATTATATATTATATATAATATATATGATTATATATTATATATGATTTATATATATGATTATATATTATATTATATATGAATATATATTATATATAATATATTATATATGATTATATATTGTATATTATATATAATATATTATATATGATTATATATTATATATATTACATATGATTATATATTATATAATATATGTTATATATGCCCAGCAAATTAATATATAATATATATGATTCTGTATAATGATATATCATATATTATATGTAATCATATATATTATATATATATATATAAATTAGCTGGGCATGGTGGCATGTGCCTGTGGTCCTAGCTACTCAGGAGGCTGAGGCAGGAGGATTGCTCGAGCCCAGGAGTTTGAGGCTGCAGTGAGCCATGATCATGTCCTTGTACTCCATCCTGGGTGACAGAGCAAGACCCTGTTTCAAATAAAATCGAAAAAATAAAGAGCCCAACTGAGGCATGTTCCTATTACATAAAGCAAATAATTTAGGGAGAGACAGAACTAATTGAAAAGATTACCTTGACTCCAGCCCAAAGATCAGCAGGAAAGGGTCAAGTGATCTCTCCAAGGAATTCTGAAAATCAGAGGGATCACATCACCTGTCTGGCTGACATTCGGTGTGTCTGGTCCTGCCCTCCCAGGCTGCTTCTGCTTACAATGGAGTCACACCCCTTCAGCAGACTGAATCTTAAAGCAAAACCCAGGAAGAGTCCCTTACTAGGATATTAAATCAAGGCCAAAAACAAGATGACAAGTTGTATTAAATAGCAAAGCAATAGTGTAGGATTTAGAGTCAACCAAAGTCACAGATAAGGAGTGTTCCTGCGGAGGAGACCCCAAGAAAGAGGGATGTGGCATTGCCCAGAAAGCAAAGATGGGTAAGTGGGTGGTTTAGGAATTGGTTTCAGAGCGAATCTCATGATTTGAATATCTTAGCATAATTAGAGGGCTGATGACTTTATTTAAGAACCAGATTTGTGGGCGCAGGTACGCTGAGAAGTGTAAGCCATTTCGCTGTCTCTTTAGAATCTGGAGTTGATGGATTTCTAGACCTATGACAACTTTTGGAGTTTTCCAAGGGTGCTATGACAGAGATCTTCAGTGTTAGATTTCAGTCCACCTAAAGAAGATAAGGCACTGAAGCGGTCTAAGAATCTATGTGTCCTTAGGATGATAAAGACACCCTAGGGTCAGAGCAAAACAATCAGAATCAGAGAGTAACAGGAGGTGCTGTTTCTGGGGAACGTAGGGTTTGATTATATTTAGTATATATTTTTTGAGGCATGGGAAAGCTTGTTTCACCAAGACTAGAAGATAATGAACAATCTGAGGTTTAGTGAAAGCTATCAACACCCCCCACCTCAACCAGAGTTGAACTTGGACTTATGAACTAGCACAGACCATCGTTTCAATCTGTTTTCTTCCACGTGGTTCCTTCCACAAAGTAGAATTTGCTAACCCAAGTGAATGCGGGAGTTAAGCAAGTCACAGTAGAATTTAGTTTAATTCTTTCCCAATGATAGATGAAAATGGAGAGTAAAGATACATTATCCTTTCCTTCCATGTCAGACTCAACCCTTCTAATTAAGAAGACAGCCTGGCTGGCTAGAAAATTTTGAACTATAAACAGCGAAACTAGAATCATAGACCAATCCACTCTGGTGAGTAGCCACAAGTTCCAGCAGAGACTCTGCAAACCTAATCTCGCCAGGGATAGGGCCCCGATAGGGCTGAGCCTCCCTGAGTCTAGCAGAGCTAGCAGCTCCAAGATCAGAAACTGCACAGCTATTTATTATGAATGCCTGAGTTCTTGGAGAGACAAAGTGTCATTCTTTTCTCAGTAATGAGAAAAGCATCTGCCTTGAACAAGGGGGGAAAAAAGTCAAATCAGACATTTCTGCCAATTTATTATGGCTCAGAAGACTGAAGGAAGTTCTACAGCCTCCTGCATTCAGAAGCCACATGGCAAAGATGTTCACTAAATGTCGCTGGGACCCAGATTTAAAGGGGGAGCAATCACAGAGAAGCACAGGGAGACACAGACCTGCCTTTCTGTCCATTCGAAAGGAACATTTTGGAGAGAGACACGTCTGAAGTAAGATCCCTAGAATGACACTCTTTAAAATCTCTGAGCAGGGACAATTCACTTTAACTTTTAAAACCACTGTACATGTATCATTAAAAGGTGGAAATAAAATGTTATCTTGGTGTGCTAAAGTGTGGATTAAAGATAATACGCATAATTTAGCTGGGCATGTTGGCTCACACCTGTAATCCCAGTGTTTTGGAAGGCTGAGTTGGGAGGATCACTTGAGGCCAGGAGTTGAAGATCTGCCTGAACAACATAATAAAAAACCATCTCTACGAAAAATAAAAAAACAATTTGCTGGGCATAATGGTGTGTGCCTATAGTCCCAGCTACTCGGGAGACTGAGGTTGGAAGATTGCTTGAGTCCAGGAGTTTGAGGCTGCAGTGAGCTGTGATGGTACCACTGCATTCCAACCTGGGCAGCAGAATGACAGAGCAAGACTCTATCTCAAAAATAAAAAATAATAATAATAATTCTCTCTCCAAGCCTCGGTTTTTTAATCTCCAAAATAGGAACAGCAAAAATACCTACAACATAAGACTATTTTGAAGATGAAATGGGATTAATACATAAAGTACTTGGCATTAGGACCTGGCACATATTAAGAGATTAATAAATGTTCACTATGTTAAGAACAATTACTAAATACTTGCCAAAAGGTACCTCAGGTAGTTCCTGGCATTTAGTAAATGCTTAACCAAAGACTTGCTTTTACATTACTCAACCATTAATACTCTTGAATTTAAAAAAAAGGTATCAGTTACAGGTTCCCTACAATTACCTAATAGGGCAGACCTAGAAGAAAGAAAAGGACAAACAGTGAAACAGAGACACAGAGGCAGAGCAACAGAGAGATTTGGACAGAATGAGAAAAATGAAGACAAAGCCAGACACAGACATGGAGAGACAGAGACGCTAAGTTTCACAGCAAGATTTTATAGAGACAGATACGTAGGTAGGTAGATATGACAGAGTGATAGAGAGATTAGAGAGATAGATAATGGATGAATGCATAGATAGATAGTGGACACGTGAAGTATATAGATTGATGGATTGATGAACATACAGACAAACAATGATAAAATGATAGTAGATAGGTAGAGGATGAATGTATACATAGATAATGGATGTGGGAAGGTATAGATGGATAGATGGATGGATTAATTAATGTATGGATAGGTATAGATAGATGTGTGTATATACAAATAAAGTGATAGGTAGATAGTAGATAAGTGGATAATAGATGAATGTATAGCTAGATACGGGATGTGAGAATGTATAGATAGATGGATAGATGATGGCTAGATTAATGTATGTATAGACAAATAGAGTGATAGGTAAATAGTAGATAGGTATATAATGGATGAACATATAGATAGATAATGTGAGAATGGATAAATAGATGGATTAATGTATGTATAGACAGAATGACAGGTAGATCGTAGATAGGTAGACAATGGATGAATGTATATATAGATAATGAATGTATGAATGTACAGAATGATAGAATGATAAACAGAATTATAGAATGATAGTAGATAGATAGGCAGACAGTAGATAGATATAGAGAGGTCCATATGTATCTGTACCTAGTTGTATACCTAAATGTATATCTGTCCAACTATCTAGCTATAATAAAGGAGAAAAAGAAAAGGAGAAAAATGCAGAGTGAGAAAGGGAAACTGCACAGCCATCCCTTTCACCAGCCCAGAACACCACCAGGCTAAGCGTGTGTGTGGAGGGAGCCGGAGCCCCTCCTGCCTGCCGGGATGAGCATGCTGCCGATGAAGATGTGAGCAGGACCAGCTCATCAATCACAATCACGCGGGGACATGCGAGCACGGCAAGAGGATTAGCACTCCAGCCTGCTCAGGTCTCTTCCCTCTAACAGCATCTCTTTAATTAAACATCACCTCCAGTGATTACTTCCGCTGAGGTGCCCCCTTCATTCACAAGGCCGGCCTCTTGTAATCTAGGCTCCAGAGTTAATTAGAAAAGAGGCCCTGGAAAAAAAAAATCCATTCCAAGGGTGGGAATCCCCGAGCAGAAATTATCGGATACTGGTAATAAAGATTTGCTTTTCCTTGGAATTGAGATTGACTGTTAAATGGCCTTCATTAAGCTACAGCTTCTTTTCTACCCAGGACCTCTCCAATAAAGCTATCAGGATCTTACTGAAGAGGCTGTTAGGTTGTCCAAGTGCTGAATGAGGAGGCACTTTTACAAGCTGCATCCGGACTGCTCTGGAGAATGTGTCTGTGTGGAGAGGTCTGAGTGCATGTGTGTGTGTGAGAGTGTCTGTGTGTGTGGTGCTCGGTCTCAGTGCGTGTTTCTATATGTATGTGAACAGGTGTGGCAGTGGATAGTCTACAGCTTATCTTCGTGCATGGGAAGAGAGATGGCAGGTGAGAATGCTGGAGCATGGGAAGACATTCCCACTCTAAGGAATGTTTATCCATTCATACACTTACTCAACTAATATTTAGTGCTCCCCTATTTCACGCAGGTGAAGTTCACTGTGCTGGGGATATAACAAGAGGAATTTCTCAACTGCATGGGGAGTGCCTTTCAGTATGGGAGACAGGACACTGACACATAAACACATTGATATGAAATACAATGACCCATTCACGTGATGAGGATGACGGCATGGAGCAAGACACTGATGGGGCTGCTATTTGAGATAAAGTAGTTGAGGAAGGAGTACACTATGTGGATATCTTGGAGGAAACCAGGTGAGGCAGTGGGAACTGCAAGTTCCAATGCCTTGAAGTAGGCACAGCGTAGTGGCTCACACCTGTAATCCCAGCACTTTTGGAGGCTGAGGCAGGCGAATCACCTGAGGTCAGGAGTTCGAGATCAGCTTACCCAACACAGCAAAATGTCATCTCTACTAAAATAACAAAAATTAGCCGGGCATGGTGGCAGGTACCTGTCATCCCAGCTACTCGGGAGGCCGAAACACAAGAATTGCTTGAACCTGGGAGGCAGAGGTTGCAGTGAGCAGAGATTGTGCCACTGCACTCCAGGCTGGGTGACAGAGCAAGACTCCATCTCAAAAAGACGAAAACAAATTCCTTGAAGAAGTGTATTTGAACAAACTGCAGGGTGGCAAGGAGGTTGAACAAAAACAGGAGGTGATGGAAGCTAAAGAGGCAGGCAATGTTGGAACTCTGACTATTGCATGGCTTGTGCCCTAGGCCTCAGCTTAATGACTTGTTTCTTAGCATCTGCTCCAAAATGGCAGGAGATGCCACCCAGATCATAATAGATGCTTTCTATCAGGCCTGGGTGCCATTAAATGAGCTTATCATGTGAACTGGACACTGTGAATGTCAGGTGCTTTGCTTGCTTTCCCCTGAATCCTCAAGCCACTCTACAGGGAAGATGCTGTTATTGTGCCCAAGTTATGGATGTAGACATAAAACCCAGAGAAGTTAAGTGACTGGCCCAAGTTAAGATTAATTGGACAAATCTAACTGTCCACATAGAAAAGACACAAGGCCGGGTACTGTGGCTCATGCCTATAATCCCAGCACTTTGGAAGACCAAGGCAGGAGCGTGGATCACATGAGGTCACGAGGTCGAGACCAGCCTGACCAACACAGTGAAACCGCATCTCTACCAAAAATACAAAAATGAGCCAGGCGTGGTGGCAGGTGCCTGTAGTCCCAGCTACTCAGGAGGCTGAGGCAGGAGAATCACTTGAACCCGGGAGTCAGAGGTTGCAGTGAGCTAAGATCGCACCACTGCACTCCAGCCTGGGCAACAAAACAAGGCTCCATCTCTCACACACACAAAAGACACAAACACACAAATACTCACAGACAGTACAGTGCAATTGCAAACACACCAAGTTGTAGCATAGAAGAAGGATCAGAACTTATTTTTTTCTGTAAAGAACCAGATAGGAAACACTTTCAGCTCTGTGGGGCATGAATTTCTGTTGCCACAACTCAGCTTCACAGTTGTAGGAAAACAGCAATCATGAACAATATGTAAAAAAATGGGTGTGGCTATGTGCCAATAAAACTTTATTTACAAAAATAGGTGGTGGGCCTACAGACTGACACTTGCTATTAAGTATAAGCTGATAACCAAATGCCAAATGGACTTGGGGAGCCATAGAGGATAGTCAAAGGATTTAATACTCAGACATGAGAGAACTGGGAAATATATATATGTACGTACATTATGGATACATATACATCATATACGGATGTGTTTCACATAATAACAAAATAGATGTTAAGTTAGGCACATGTTTAGACAGAACAGTCTTCTGTTTCAAACCTCTCTTTATAATCTTGAGGTGCAGGCTCTTGCCTGGGGGACTAGGGACATGCCATTTGGGGGTTGAGAACTGCTTCAGCCCAAGACAAAGGCCACATCCTCAGTTCATTCACCTCATTCCCTGCCATGTTGCAAACTAAAAAAAGCACATGTGGGAGGTTGAAGCTTCCAGCTGGTTTCAATGAAAACCTATTGAGCATGTTAATCTATTTGTAATTCAACAAGGAGAAAATAAAAGTACAAAGTAAACTGCAGAGGATGGTAAAATGTCTTCCAGAAATGTATAAGCAACAGCACATAGCAAGGCAAAGCATTAAATAATCACTGCGTGGTCTGCCTGGAAACATGAGGGAAAAGCAACACGCAAGTGTGCACCTGTGTGTGCATGCATAAAAAGAACTAGTCATTACAGTTGTAAAACAAAATCACAGGTAGGTCAGCAAACATACCTGTCCCTTGATTATTAACTAATGTGTCTACAGCAGGTGGAAACACTTTCCTACATGAGGGAATAAGACTTCTTTTATATATCTAAGTCAAATCCTCTGTTATTGGAAAAAAAAACAACAACAGGTGGATTAATGTTGGAGAACGTAAGCCTGCATACAATTTTTGATGTGCAAAACATAGAAATGTAACTGAGTTATGAAAACCCAAACAGTGTCTCACTCCTCAATAGTTTTGAACAACTTGGAGCATATAGGTCGGGAAAAATGTCTTCTTTACTTTCCTGATACTGACAATATCCTTATTCATCTGATAGCCCAAAGGTGGCCATTAAATCAGAAAAAACAGAGCCCAGAGGATATCCATGCTAGTTAGATACATAACAATATGAACATCTGGGAGCTGTTAAAAAAAATACCCAATGCCGGCCAGGCACCGTGGCTTATGCCTGTCATCCCAGTACTTTGGGAGGCCGAAGCGAGTGGATCACCTGAGGCCAGGAGTTCGAGACCAGCCTGACCAACATGGCAAAACCTTGTCTCTAATAAAAATACAAAAAAGTAGCCAGCTGTGGTGGCATGCAACTGTAGTCCCAGATACTCAGGAGGCTGAGGTGGGAGAATTGCTTGAACTCAGGAGGCGAAAGTTGCAGTGAGCTGAGATCGTGCCAGTGCACTCCAGCCTGGGAGACAGAGTGAGACTCCATCTAAAAAAATAAAAATAATAATAAAAAAAAATACCCAATGCCACATTGCCAGTGGAAAAGCAAAATGGCACAGCCACTTTGGATAACAACAGTAATGGTATCCTAGAATGTTAAATCTGAACTTACCATGTCACCCAGCATTTCTACTTTGAAGGATTTATCTCCCCAAAATGAAGACATGTGTTCACATAAAGACATGTACTCAAATTCCACAGCATTCGTAATAGCCAAAAACTAGACACAAATGTCCATTAATTGGTCTATTGAATGGATAAACACATCTTGGTATATTCCTACCATGGCATGCCACTCAGTAACGAAAAAGAACAAAATGTTAATGTGTACAACAATTATGGTTGAATCTCAAAAACTTTATGCTCCACAAAAGGACTCAAACACAAGACTTTGCACAGTATGATTCCATTTAAATGAAATTCAAAACACCAGGGACAGAATGCTGATTAATACTTGCCAGGGGTTAGGGAATGGGGGGCAGAATAGACTGAAAATAAAGCATAAGGAAACTTTCTAAGGTCAAGGAACTGTAGTACAGATTGTGAGATTGTATATGATCACCAAAATTCAAACTGCACACTTAAGTAGATGAATTGGTTTGTACGTAAAACCATCACTTAATTTTGAAAACACCTGATACACAGCCTCTGCTATAAACCAGTTAAAGCAGAATTTCCCAGGATGAAAAGTATTTTAATTATTCCCAGGCCTGGCTTTTAACTCTGGATGCAAAGCCATATGACCCCAGTAACCCTATTGCCTTGGGTAGTTGAACTTATACCCAACTCTGGAAAACCCACTTTTAAAATACCAATATTTCCCAACCTGTAAGATAAATAAACAAATATTCTATTATCAGCCATCCCAATAAGAACACTGTCCTTCCTGCATCCTCAATCCAAACCTCCACCCTCAGGCAATATGTCTGTAGATGACAAGGGTGGCATCGTAGGAAGGGTCTGGATATTAAAGATATACAAAGTCCACCGTGCACTAAGTGCTTTTTAGGTCCAAGACACCACAAACTGCTCATCTAATATCCTTATATTGTCACATGACACACATTATTACCACCTTTCACAGGTGAGGGAAATGAATCTAGAAAAGATAAATAACTTGCCCCAATTTACGGGTTCAGTACGTCTGATCTGGGATACAACATCAGGTCTGCCAGATTCCGAAGCCAACACTTTTAGTCAATAACCCAAGTATTGCAAAGGTTTACGTTAGGTCTCTCACCGCGTCCAGGAGGGACCCAAACTGGTTTGACAAGTCTATTCCCACAGTCACATAGTAGGTGGTTAATACATATTCTGCCCTGCTCTGCCATCCCAGTTCCAGCACAGCCTTGGTACAGGTGGAGAAACAGTTCTTCTAACTTGAGGAAGGTGAATAAAAGGGTAGCACCTTTTAGTGACGAGGGTGGCTTCCCTCTCCTCCCACGGTGTTCCAGGCTGAGGGGCCCAGGTTCATGACCTGGGAAAATCAACTGACAGTGATAGGCACATTTTCAGATCTCCTAGCCAGGTGAAGGTCTTTTCCAACCCAGGATAAAGTCAAAAAGGGAGTTAATTGCAGCCAAAAGCTGCCCCCCTCTCAGTCTTTGTTTCTGCAACACCCAAGCCCATCTCCTGTACACGGTGTTCAGGATTTGGGGACAGAACATCCCGAGCTTGTGGGAGGACTCATTTACATAGAGGTGGGTAGGCAGGGGCTTACCAGCACATCCAAGAACATAAGCAAATACGCCCAGGAAGGAAAATTCCTTCATCATTGTGGATTCTAACTGCAAGCAGGGGAGCCTCTGCCTGATAAGAAGTGCCTGTCATAGCATCTTCTTCCTCCTGGGTTCTCTTGGAAAGCAGATCCAGAATTCGTGTACCTGGGGCTAGGCAATATCTTCATGACTGCTTTCCGAAGAAAAAAAATCCCAGGCAATCAAAGGGAAGATGCATGCAAACTCTTGATTTAAGAAAAAGAAGAAGAAGAAGAAGAAGAAGAAGAACAACAACAACAACAACAACAACAACAGGGGGGAAATGGAAGGAGGGGCTGAAAAGGTACAAGGAGAAATTCAGGAATAACGCTACTGCTGGCACTGATGCAGCAATCACTATCAGCTGTGTGTACTGAACAAGCCTCTTGGAGCCTCATTTTCCTCACCCGCAAGGTGGGACTGTAACCCCTCCCTGAAGCACTTCACAGAGTTACTGTGAAGATGGAATTCACGAGGATGATTGTAGCTAATACTGTTTGAGCTCTTACAACGCAATGCACCAGGCACTGTGCCCAGCGTTCTGCATATATTAGATTGTGTAACCTTCATGCCACACAATGGGATAGATGCTACACAATATTATTGTTATTACTACAGAGCAGGAGGACTTGTTGCTATGATAACCATCACTAGCCATTGCTATGTGTGGACACTGCATGGCTTGATTTGTAGGCAATACAGACCGCCCCGGCTCAAGACTTTTCGACTTTACAATGGTATGAAAGTGAAACCATTCAGGAGAAACTGTATCTCATGTTCTCATAATAACCATTCTGTTTTTCACTTTCGGTAATGCATTCAATTATTACATGAGATATTCAACACTTCATTATAAGATAGGCTTTGTGTTAGATGGTTTTGCCCAACTGTAGACTAATATAAGTGTTCTGAGGACTTTTAAGGTAGGCTAGGCTGAGCTATGATGTTGAGTAGGTGAGGGGTATTAAGTGCATTTTCGGCTTATTATGTTTTCTGCCTATGATGGGTTTATTGCAGTATGATCCCATCCTAAGTCAACGAGTATCTGTAGTTCATGTCATACTCAAAGTACTCTTATAAGGTTGGTACGAGGAATACCAAATATGTTTTCAATAGAAGATACTGTTATTTGCTGTTGTTATCTGCAAGATTCCTTCAGGGATTTAATAGCCTTTAGTCATCTGAAGGGTAAGTTAACTTTCAAATCAGCCTAGCAGCAAGTAAGATCAAATTAATGTATGATAGATTCTTGCTAACTCACCAAAAGAGAATAATTTGCACTACAGAGGCATCTCAATATTCCACCAAAGAAGAACAATTTATATTATGAAAAGTATCTGAATAATTTAGCAGCAATTTATACCTAATATTACCTGAAATACGTGCATAAATTGTGCAGCAATATCTACAGAAATATCCACAAGTTTACACTTTATATAGATAATGTGATTTCTATTATCCACAAAACTGTAAGCACCCTGAAGATGGGGGCTGTATGTTTCTTGCTGTAGATTTTATCCCAAGTACTTCTGAGCCCTTACTCTGTTCCTTTTGTGCTACTCAGTTTCTAATCCAGACAGCCTTGTGGAGTATATGGCACCATCCTCATTGAGCAAATGGACAACACTAAGGGTGAGAGATGCAGGGCAACTGTCCAGATGTAAGGAGCAATAGGAAGAGCTAGAATTCAAGCCCGGGGGCTGGGCGCGGTGGCTCATGCCTGTAATCCCAGCACTTTGGGAGGCCGAGGCAGGTGAATCACCTGAGGTCAGGAGTTTGAGACCAGCCTGGCCAACATGGCGAAACCCCGACTCTACTAAAAATACAAAAATTAGCCAGGCGTGGTGGCAAGCGCCTATAATCCCAGCTACTTGGGAGGCTGAGACGAGAGAATCGCTTGAACCTGGAAGGTGGTGGTTGCAGTGAGCTGAGATCGTGCCACTGCACTCCAGCCTGGGTGACAGAGCCAGACTCCATCTCAAAAAAAAAAAATCAAGCCCAGGATGTTTTGTCTCAAGAGCCAGTGTTCTTTGTCCATATTACTTTGATATCACGCATGGTGGGTAGCAGCCCTACAAGCTGTGGAAAAGACAGTACCATTGAGTAATTTGCACTACAGAGGTCCCTGCTCCTCCCTCCCAGGTCCCCCACTTCCCCTCAGAGAGAAGCAGCCCCAGGAGGACAACTTTTATCCAAGAGGCTGTTTCAATTCCCAGCGGTTTTCTGCTTCCTCGATAAATGCCAAGGCCCGGCAGATCATTAATTACGACTTCTCACAAATGGCTTCCCACCTCTCCTCGCAGTCAAGCCTGTGCCCTCGGAGGGAAGAGGATTTCTCAGCAGCAGAAAGTGGCCTGCGCTTCCAGCTCCACACACAGCTCTCAGCACTGAACTTGCTCACGCGGCACCAAGGCCTTCAGGCAAGAGGGAATCCGCAGCCGAAAATGAATCCACACTTGAAACAAGGAGGTGATGGAAACAGGGCTTGCAGCTCTCCCAAAGTAAATAGCGTACATATTTTTTTAAAACAGAGCTGGTGACAATTAGAACAAAGAACTAATCATTGGATCCCGTTTATTTTTCTCAAAGGTCTATTGCATTCACTTTCTCATTTGTGGAAATGAGAAATGTTCTGAGCAGCTACTTTATATTAGGTGTTCTCTCTCTTAACCCTCGAAACAGTAAAAGGATAGCACTACTAGCTCAGGTTGAAAGACAGGGAAACTGGGGTTGACAGAAAACACAGAAGAAGGACTAGATGTCAGATCTGTCCTGGCTGTAGCCAAAACCCTAAGTTGCTTCCAAAGGCCCAGTGCTGCAGGCAGAACAAGATGAACTTCTCCTCACCCAAAAGTCAGGAAACTGGAACTTAGAGAGTACGTGTAGCTG
Organism: Papio anubis; assembly: GCF_008728515.1. NCBI lineage: Eukaryota > Metazoa > Chordata > Mammalia > Primates > Cercopithecidae > Papio > Papio anubis. Next base: position 66,474,481 of record NC_044993.1, read on the forward strand.
TCCCAAGGCACACAGCCTTAACAAGAAAGACATAAGATATTCAGCCTTCCTTAAGAACATGATAATCAATAGTTCACATAGACTGTTCAGAAGAAAGGCAGGTGTTTATTGAGTCGACACAGGGACATCAGGGGGGAACATCAGGCTGAAACTGGCACCGACATGTCGGCCTCACTTCTGACCAAGCCCCAACATTTGCATTTTCCTAGCAATGTAGTAACGGTTGCTGACACAAATTGGGAAGGGGGAAATCTCAGATAAAAACCTCACATTTAAGCTGAAAATGTCTATTATTAAAGCAAATTATTGAGGGGTGTTCTGGGGAAGACTCTTCACATCTAGCTTTGTTACAAATTTGACATGCTGGGGAGAATGTGGAGCTGATGCCATTATCACACTAGAGAAATTCCAGCTGCAATCACCTACATGGGCTAGACTGCAAGTAGAACAAAAACAGAAGAAGCTGCATCCTTCCATCTCTGAGCTGTGGTCAGATGCACAGGACTGTTTCATGCTTCACACCCCAGGCCCAACCAGCTACCTTCACCCAAAAAAAAGCAGGCTCCCAACACCTTTCCCATAGGCAGCAGCTCAAGGGACTTCAAGTGTCCTGCAAGCAAGGAAGGGCTGAGAAAAGGGCAAGCATTGTAGAGTAAAATATCTGGGTTTGGGCCAGGCACCATGGCTCATACCTGTAATCCCAGCACTTTGGGAGGCCAAGCCAGAGGATAGATTGAGCCCAGGAGTTCAAAACTAGCCTGGGCAACAAAGTGAGACCCCATCTCTACAAAACAATGCAATATAATAAATTAGCCAGTGTGGTGGGGCGTGCCTGTAATCCCAGTGACTCGGGAGGCTGAGGCAGGAGAGTTGCTTCAACTTGGGAGGCAGAAGTTGCAGTGAGCCGAGATCACACCACTGTGCTCCAGTCTGGGCAACAGACCGAGACCCTGTCTCTAAAATTAAAAAAAAAAAAAAAAAAAAATCTGGGTTTTGATCCACTTCCGACCACCACCTGAGTGCATTCCTGCCTATGTCTATGCCTCTACTTTCCTGCTTGTGGATTAGAGATAAACTCTGCTACTCTCTCACAGTGGCTAGTAGGTCTAAGTGAGACTGCATCTGCAGAGAGGCTAATACCGTGTTTGGTCCACACAGGAACCAAGGAAATAATGGTAATCTCCCCTTTACTCACCGAATTAACAGATCAGCCCAGTTCAAGATGCAACAGAGCTATTTCAAGGCACTTATTACAAAGATAGGGACTCAAGCAAAGGAGGTTTTCTATATCCTTAGGGTATTGTTGGCATCTAGACTGGATTCATTTATTTAGCAAGTAGCACACAAATCTGGCAATAACCAGAGTCAGTTTTGGGTTACTTTAAGCTAAAAGGAAAGCAAATGAATTGAATTTTTCATATTCAGAGGTTGAGGTTTTTGTTGCACTTAGTGAAAAGCTGGCAAAAGTGGCTTCTGAAATAAGTTGAATCATTTATAACGGTGTTTGTGTCAGAAATCATCTCACTGTGAGGTGTGCCAATGCCCAGCATCAAGGACCTCAGGGTTAGAAGGAACTTCAGACATGGTACCAGGCACTCCCCCTCTCCAGCCTCTGCAAACTGCAGCCCCTACTGTGAACACTAAAGCACTTTCCCTTCAGCAGCTCAGATTGCTACACTGTTTCTCTAACTCTCCTCCCACTCCTCACTCCCTTAAAAAATCTTTCCCTTTAGATGTATTTTTTCCCTTGGGCCACCTGGAGTAGAGTCTATCTTCCTCTTGCTGTCCCTTTTAGCCATCTGAACAAGGTGACTCTCTGCCCTCTTTGTGTTCTCTTCATTCTACGCGATGATAGTTCTGTCAGAATATGGAAGACTACGTTACACGAAGGTAGCAACATTTTCTGTATATCCTGGGTAAAGTGAAAAGTTATCAAAAAATGTTCCTTTACAGATGAATTCTAACAAATTCTGATTATTTAAAAACGTATGGGATTCAACTGCACTCATTAATCACCGGGTTTCAAGTGCTCATCCATTTGCAATGCACTTATTCGATTTGGAGTTAATTTTCTCCATGGCTTTAAAACAGTGTAGAGAGAAGGAGTTCAAATTATATACTTATGAATCAAAGTCAAAGTCTCAATTATGTGTGGGAGTGCAAAGGTTCAGATCAAGCAATAAACAACGACATGCTTTGAGATGTCTTTGTTAGACTCTGCTGCCAGCCCTAGGAAAGCCCTCTGATGTTATCTCTGCTTTTTTCGAAGATTTTCCTAGGCTCGGGGTCTATTTTCCACCTACCTTCCTCCCAGCTGTGTGGTTGTGGGAAGCGAAGGGAAAGGTCACATTTGCAGTGGATGATGTTGCATCCAATGCCACCTTGAAGTCTGAGGCTAGTCCCCAGGGCCCAAGGAATTAAAACCAATGCAGTGAACTTGACTTGCATGTAGTTACTGCCATTCTAATAAGGTGAGAGCAGCCTGGGGGTCCCAGGAACACGTAACTCAGGCCTTGCCATATGGAGCCAGCCGGAATCTGTCAAGTTCGCTTAGTATATTTTCTCTTTGGGGAGTCAGCCAGGCATTCACATTCAGGGGGCAGGAGGGAGAGGCAAGGAATGTGGGCAGGAAGGGGCTGTTGAAATATCGGAGTTAATGCTGATGTAAAACCAGATGCACAACCACCCCCACGGTAAACCCTCTTTTCATAGACCCAAACCGGAGCCCAGGTCCTGACAATAATTTAGGGCTGTGTGGGGCTAAAAACTGAAATAGATGATATGAATATATGTATTTTAGGAAGAAGTAATAAGCATGTTTCTCATTGCTGGTGGATGAACCATATTTGCATCAATGTCTTATTTCTGCCCTGAACAACGCAAGAAACAGATATACCAATTTTAGCATCCACAAGAATGCCTTTTTTTTGTGTGTGTGTGGTTGGTTTTGTGATCCTCATGTGTGATAGATCTTAAGAACAAAACGTAGTGAGAAAAAAAGGACAGAGATATGGGGGAAGGAAGATAAAGGAACTTGCTGTTAAGGAATATGTTACCCACAGTTCCAGCCTGACAGCAAGTGCTGGATACACTTCCCAGCAAGGAAAGGAGAGCCTAGGACTCCACACCAATGCAATTCCACTGTGATGCATGGGTGAGGGTGAGGGCAGCTCAGTAAAGCTCTGGTGGGAAAAACCAGAATTGAAAATGTAATCTCCATTTCATACTTTTTGCCGATATTTGGCACAAAAGCAATGCTAGCCTATTCAATGCAATTTATATGCAGCCTCATACATCTTTGCAGGGATTTTGTGGGGAGACCAAATCCTACTGACATCCCCGTGTCTTGTGGTACAGATTTGCAAGGATACAGAGCAATGCTTCAGAGGTGTCTTTCTGGGGAAATGAAGTGAGGGATTTAATTTTGAACAGTTTATAGAATGTGCCCCAAAGGTGAAATTTCCAGGCATCCTTATCCCTTGGAGATGCCGAAGACTTCATTTTCAGAATGTTGCTCATTTAGTCCCCTACTTCTGCACAAGAGTTGACAAAACCAACCCAAGTTTGCCTCTTGTATCTTCTGAGTTGTGTGAACCTGGGCAAGTTACATCATCTAATAATTGGGATGTTTAATATAGTAAGAATAACCAACATTTATTAAGCGATCTTTATGTGTCAGGCATTTTTCAGAGCATGTTATATAGATATCACCTCACTGAATCTTCACATATTCCAGATGGAGGATCTGAAGTACAGAAAGCATTAAGGAAATGGATTAAGGCCACAGCTTGTAATTGTGAGGATGAAAATTCAAACAAATATTCTGACTAGGCCAGAAGGTACGGCTCATGCCTGTAATCTCAGCACTTTGGGAGGCCTAGGTGGGAGGATCATTTGAGCCTAGGAGTTCAAGACCAATCTGGGTAACATGGCAAAACAACATCTCTAGTCTCTACAAAAACTACAAAAATTAGCCGGGTGTGGTAATGCGTGCTGGTAGTCCCAGCTGCTCAGGATGCTGAGGTGGGAGGATCACTTGGGCTCAGGAGGCTGAGGCTGCAGTGAGCCATGATCGAACTGCACTCCAGCCTGGGTGACAGAGTCAGACCCTGTCTCAAAAGTAAAAAAATAAAATAAAATAAAATAAAATAATTTCTCACTCTAGTGGCTCTTCGGCAGGTTACTACACTGCCAGACGTGGTGTGAACTTCCTACCCCAGTTCCTGGGACATAGTAAGCACCAAATAAATGCTACCTCACAACTTCATAATCTGTTATCAACATATATTCAAATTAATAACTTTCAGGTGCTCTGTTAGCTACCCTAATACTTTAACACAATGGAATTCTCATGTGGGGAAACTGAGGCCCAGATAGGTTCAATAACATGTCCAAGGCCACTCACATGGCAAGCAGCAAACCCGGGGTTATAACCAAGAGCTCAGATGCCAGAAACATGATCTTAGCTATCTCTCTCTACAAGAACGCCCATCCTAGCTGGGTGTGGTGGCTCACGCCTGTAATCCCAGCACTTTGGGAGGCCAAGGCAGGTAGATCACAAGGTCAGGAGATCAAGACTATCCTGCCTAACATGGTGAAACCCCATCTCTACTAAAGATACAAAAAATTAGCCGGGTGTGGTGGCACGTGCCTGTAGTCCCAGCTACTCAGGAGGCTGAGGCAGGATAATTGCTTGAACCCGGGAGGTGGAAGTTGCAGTGAGCCGAGCTTGTACCACTGCACTCTGGCCTGGGCAACAGAGTGAGACTCCATCTCAAAAAAAAAAAAAAAAGCCCATCCTTCAAATCTATTAATCAGTAGCTGCACAATCCTCCCTTTGAAGGAGTGTTGAAAACAGAACTACACATTCCTCCCTTTTGGTCTTGAGTAATCTCCTTCCCAAGTTGCTATAAGTCAACAGAAAGTAAAAGAAAGGAACAGAGATGTCTCCTGGGTCTCCACGTGAAAGATAACCTCTACAGAGAAGCTCGGGGTCACGAAAGAGGCACCCATCTGTGTCTTTTAAACTCTTCTGAACTCTCAAAGACTCTGATTTGGTGAACAACCTGTCTCTCTTGTCAACAGCTGGATTGTGTGGAACCATCTAGAGTACCATCCCAGGACATTCAAGAATCACAGGGGAAGGTGGTGGCTCTGCAGTGGTGCTTTGACCAACACAGGCACTCCATAAATATTGGAAGAATATATGAGAGGAAGTGGATGAATGGATTCAGCTAACTAAATGACATTCACAGTAATAACCAATACAAAAAGAATGCTTACTGTGCTAAATGATTAGAACCCTCATGGTGGACGCTTTACACTCAACTCATCTAATCCTCACCAGACATTCTAGAAGTCCATTTCTACGATTATGCCCATTTCACAGAGGCAAAAATTAAGAATTGGAAAGGGAAAGCATTAGCAACTAACCCAGAGTTACACAAGTAATAAGGGATGAAGCCAGTCTGACTTTAGAGCCAGGATCCTTAATACTAGGATGGTGGAAAAGTAATTGCAGTCCTGCAAATTTAATTTTGCCATTTTAAAAATAAAAAGGCAAAAACTGCAATTACTTTTACACCAACCTAAATAACTGGCTGTTCACCAGGTCACTGGGGGCACTGCGAATTCTCATTAAATCACCAAAGTGGGGATGCCATCCTTAATTGTAAAGCATTAGAGGCATGGATACATGGCCTTCATAGTGAAGTTAAAAGGCACTAGGGAACACAAAAAGGTGAGAAGAGGCCATTTATTCAGTAGCATAACAGCTGAGAAAGATGGGGTGCTGTTTTTTGTTTGTTTGTTTTTTGTTTTTGTTTTTCGTGAGACGGAGTCTCGCCCTGTCACCCAGGCTGGAGTGCAGTGACGCGATCTCAGCTCACTGCAACCTTCACCTCCCGTGTTCAAGCGATTCTCCTGCCTCAGCCTCCCGAGTGGGTGGAACTACAGGCATGTACCACCACGCCTGGCTAATTTTTATACTTTTAGTACAGACAGAGTTTCACCATATTGGCCAGACTGGTCTCAAACTCCTGACCTCGTGATCTGCCCGCCTCAGCCTCCCAAAGTGCTGGAACCACAGGCGTGAGCCACCATGCCCAGCCGGGTGGCTGTTTTTAATGAAAAGACAATATTGATGTTTAAATAATGTCTTGATTGCTTGCCAGTTAATAGGTAGAGTTGAAAAGGTGCTTCAGGGAGGTTGGAAAAAGTTTGAGAGCTGGATGGTACTGAGGTACTTGGCGTATCCCCTAGAATCAATGTCCCTGTAATCACTAGAATTGTCTATGAAGAAAGCAATTAGGAGATGAGAATGAATGTCTATACCCTCCATTCATGTATGAACACAGCCAAGAAGTGGGGGAGGCAGAGGGAGAATACTAGTAAATCAGAAGAATCTACTCTTGGATTCCATCATATTCTTTCTCTCTCTTTTTTAACCATCAAATTTAGCCAAATAAAGCACAAAAATATGTTACTGTTCGAGGAGCTGCTCCTGTAAATCATAATATGGGTAGGTAAAGAGGAAAATAAGCAAATTGCTTTCACTAAATATTCAAGGTCCTTTATATATATTATATATATATTATACATGAATATATACACACATATATAAATATATACATACATACACATATAAACATATATACATATTTGTGTAATATATATAAAGGACCTTGAATACATAATGTATATATTATACATTATGCATATATAACATATATATATATTTTTTGAGACCGAGTCTCACTCTGTCACCCAGGTTCTAGTGCAGTGGTGTGATCTTGGCTCACTGCAACCTATGCCTTCTGAGTTCAAGCAATTCTCATGCCTCAGCCTCCCGAGTAGCTGGGATTACAGGCACCTGCCACCATGCCCTGCTAGTTTTTGTGTTTTTAGTAGAAACAGGGTTTCACCATGTTGCCCAGGCTGGTCTCAAACTCCTGGACTTAAAGCAATTCACCCACCCCAGCCTCCCAAAATGCTGGGATTACAGGCTTGAGCCACTGCACCTAGCAGAGGTCCTTTTTATGTTACGCTATTCATCTTTTGCATCAACCCTTGGACACAGACATTCTTCTCCTTTTTGAATAAAAGGAATATGAGATTCAGAAGAATGGAGAGCTTGCTAACATCACACAGCCTATGAAAGGCATAGCCAAATCCATGCATGTTTTTCAGATGTCTAAACCTGTGATATTAATATTGCATTTGCTCTTAATAAAGCAATACATACATAAGAGAAATCCCACATTTCCATGAATTCATCCTATCCTAACATTTTTATCTAATAATATTATCTAATAAACTCTGTAAAACAAGTATACTTTCTGTGACTTTTATTCTTAATGAAACAATTTTGCCATGGTCTGGGACTTGGTTTTCATGTCATATGATCACATGCTACTATTTTTGTGAATATGTTTATTAATTGACTGTCTCTGGATTAATGCTCTAAAAATAGCTACAGTGGGGTCTCTGAGGAGAAGAACTTAACTGCTGGGGAGACAAGTGGAAGGAGACATTTCACAGTAAATCCCATGTTGTATGTTTGCACTGTGTACTGCATAAATATCGTATTCTAAAATAACGATTTTCATATCAGAATAACTTAATCTTTTCTTTGCAAGTTTCATAACACTGGTTTCCAGACTTACAGTTCAGCCACAGTGGAAAAAAACTGACTTCCAAATGAGTTAACATATAAAGAATTGTGTGTTACAGGGCAAGAGGGTATTACTGTTAATGGAAAGTTTATGTTGTTTATGAAGATCCCCTCCTCCAGATAGTACCATATGTTTAGACTGGAATTTTATAAAGCCCTCGCCACCTTTTATCCTAAAGGAGAATAATGACATATGTCTAAGCCTATGTCTATATCTTTTTATCTCTTAAAAGAGAAGCGACGTTTCTCCCTTTGAGCTATGGATAAAAAGAAGAAATTATAAACATGCTATATATATTCTTCGATTATTAATAATAATTACCAGGCAGGATATGTTGAAGGAGAGATGCCAGGCATAGCAGCTAAGTTGTGTCAAATATATGCTAAACTGTTTTCACCAACTATTCTACTACTACCTCATTTGTACTCTGAAAGATCCAGTCCCAAATGCCTTTTTGTCAGCTTCTTCAGCCTGCATTGAATGGTGCTGACATTTGACCCATGGAAGCAGGAAATGGCATAGAATTAGGGCTTGCTAAAGTAGTGACACCTCTTCCCAGCATTAGTGACAGCCAATCTGTGGGTCAGACCCTGGAGCTCCCAGACAGTAGAGAATCACGCATCACTCTTAAGGGAAAGAGACCGAAAGTCTTAACCTTTTCTGTCTCTTCTACTTTAAATACATCTATTAAGGGCAAGAAAATGGACAGAATTCCAAATCATACTTGAGTTCAACATCGCTGGATTCTCTCCCTTTTTTGATCTAATGTGCATAGCTCATGGGTAAAGAAGCCATCTCTACCCCCTTTCAGAATTTATTATAAATTAGGGAATGGCATGACTCATTTTTTAAAATGTCCTATTGATGTTCAGAAGTAAACTGGACTATGTGCTCCAACCTTATGTCTTTTAACCAGGGTGCCTCACCCACACTAAATGACTGACAGCAATAAAAGTGAGTCATGGTAACATCAGGTGGTGCAAACTTTGGGCAAGGGCATCTGGGAACATCTACTAAAATGTACAAGTGTATGTACATTAAAAAAAAATAGCCCAGCAGTTTTCCTTCAAATAATTTACCTTATGGATATACTCACAGGGTACTTTAAAAGAGATTGCAGTTCTGTTGGAAATAGCCTAAAGCTAAATGTCCCCCTCAACGAAGAACAGTTAAGTGGTGTGAACTCTATGCAATGAACAGGCACTCATTAAAAAGAACATGGCACCAACATGGCACAAGTATACATATGAAACAAACCTGCACGTTATGCACATGTACCCTAGAACTTAAAGTATAATAATAAAAAAAAGCAAGGAAAAAAAAGAACATGGCAGATACATACTCACAAATCATAGAAAATCCCCCCAAGAATAGTTGCAAATACACAAGATGTAGTTACTGTGGTTATCTTTCTAGAGAGATTGGTTGGGAAGGACATTTTCATTTTATTCCTTATTTTCTTCTATGAATCATCTGTTTGTGCACTATTTTTATATTTAAAAGTTCAATACAATCTATTTTGGCAGTAGGATTATGGAAAAGATCGTCATTGATTTAATTTACTAAAACACAAAGTAAAAATATTTTTAGGTTAAAAAAATGTAAAGCAAATTATACTCCCCTACCCCGCCCTGAGATCTACTCTTTCTATGTTCAATGCTACTTTAACCTGGCGTGTTTTCTTTGCCCAGAATTCTTGTTTATAATCACACGATCACCCCAGTGAGATCAATAGCATAAATCAAACTCTACTCCTTGAGGAATCTGCTGGGGCTCATCCTCTGGATATATTCATCTTTCCCTCCATCTATATATTCATCCACTCTTCCATCTAACCATACATACATACATACCACTCTATCCACTCACTCATTCACCCACCCAACCATCCAATCATCCAACTGTCCATCCATCCATCCATCCATCCATCACCTCATCTGCCTACCACTCACCCATTCACCCACTCATCTACCCAACCATCCCTCCATCCATCCAACCATTCTTCCATCCATTCAACTATCCATCTACCCACCCATCCATGTAACCGTCCATTCATCCATTCAACTTCATCCATCCATCCATCCACCCACCCACTCATCCACCCACCCACTCATTCATCCAACCATCCCTCCATCCATCCATCCAACCAACCAACTATCCATTCATTCCTCCTACAATCACTCATTTCAAATATTTGCCGAGCATGTCACATGAACCCTACATCATAGGGAGACAATGGTGAACAACTTACTGACAGGGCACCTGCACTAAAGATGTGGAAGACTAGTGTGAGAGGCAGACATGGAAATCAGCTCTTACACTCTGTGAGATAAGTGCTATGATAGAGATGACCCAAGGGTGCACCTGGGGTATACAGTTAGATTAAGAAAGGCTTTCTGAGCAGCATTATTCACACTAATCAAAAAACGTAAACAACCTAAATGTTCATTGACATATGAACAGATAACATGTGTTACATACACATAATGGAATATTATGCAATGTTAAAAAAAAAAAAAAAAAAAACTGACCCATGCTGTAGCACCTTGAAGACATCAATGTACCTTGAAGACGTTATGCTAAGAGAAATAAGCCAGTCACAAAAAGACAAATAATGTATGATTCCATTTATATGAGGTACTTAGAGTAGTCAAATTCATAGAAACAGAAAGTAGAAACTAGTCAGGGGCTGCGAGCAAGAGGAATGAAATTAGTGTTTAATGGGGACAAAATTTCAGTTTTGCAAGATGAAAAAGTTCTGGAGATGAATGGTAGTGACTGCACAACAATATAAATATATTTAATGCCACTGAATTGTACACTAAAATATTTAAAAAGGGAAATTTCCATGTGGTTCATTCATTGTGACAAATGTACCATAATGATGTGAGACGTTAAGAAGAGAGGAAATGGCGTGTGGGTGCATGGGAACTCAGGGCTATCTCACAACTTTTCAATAAATCTAAAACTATTTCAAAATAAAATATTCATTGTTTTAAAAAGCTTCACGGAGGATGCTACATGAAAGCTGAGATGTGAAGGATGAGCTGAAGTGGCCCAAGGGATGGGTGCCATTCTGAGGTCATTGCAGGTGAGAAAACCTCATAGGCAAAGGTCTGAAAGTGAGAAAAACATAGCCTGATAGGTTTAGGAATTAAAAATTACTCAGGCTGGGTCAGGCGTGGTAGCTCATGCCTGTAATTGCAGCACTTTGAGAGGCCGAGATGGGAGGATCATGAGATCAGGAGTTCGAGACCAGACTGACCAACATGGTGAAACCCTGTATCTACTTAAAAAAAAAAAAAAAAATTAGGCCGGGCACGGTGGTTCATGCCTGTAATCCCAGCACTTTGGGAGGCCCAGTTGGGCAGATCACAAGGTCAGGACATTGAGACCATCCTGGCTAATATGGTGAAATCCCCCGTCTCTACTAAAAATACAAAAAAATTAGCTGGGCATGGTGGGGGGCACCTGTAGTCCCAGCTACTCAGGAGGCTGAGGCAGGAGAATGGTGTGAGACGGAGTTTGCAGTGAGCCAAGATCATGCCACTGCACTCCAGCCTGGGTGACAGAACGAGACTCTGTCTCAAAAACCAATCAATAAAATAAAATAAAATAAAAAAATAAATCACTCAGGCTTGCTGGGACCATGGCTCAAGACCCCAAATTCCTGAATTAGGTGATTTGGATGGGACCCTATGATCCTTGCAACCTCCCCATCCTTGACTCTGAGTCAGCCATCAGTGACACCCACCAAAAGAAAGAGTTTGCTATTGATGCTTGGAGAAACAAGGCTGAGGAGCCAGAGAATCGCCTAAATCTCTGCTCAGAGGCTGACCCGAGACCTCCTGCCACAGTTTAAACAACCTATCTTCAGAAGACTTTAAAGCATCTTAGGCATGCCTGTGTCCTCTGGCATTTTCAGCAACACACAAGTTCCTCAGATTCCTAAAAGGCTCATGTGGGGACCTACATCAACACCAAGATGAAAGCTGCCCCATTCCCGAAGTTCCATGTGTATCAGTGTTAATAACTTGGTAGAGAAATAGAAGGAAGGAAACTCCAATGGGTTACTTGCAAGTTGTCACGTAAAAAAATAAACAAAAAAACAAAAACAAAAAAAACAAACAAAAAACACCCCCCGAGTGACTCAAAAATAAGCGGCATGTTGAGTGCAAGTAGCACCGTGAGTTTGTCTCCCTAACAGCTTGACACAGTGTCAACAATCTAATCAGGATACACGCAGGGGAGAAGAATTTATTGTTTTAATTATAATCTAAAGCATAGCCTTATTTTTTGATAAGGTGCCAGAGCATACACTTCTTGGGGTGTTCCCAATGGTAAAGGTCGGGCGGGTGAGCAGAAAGGAGCTTACTCATTGTCTCCTTACCCTTTCAGCTCTTTTGATCCTGTGTACCGAGCAATTTTACTGTGGAGATTTAATCCCAGGGTTTTCACACACAGCTTGTTACCTTCTTGCCAGCTCAACCAAGTTCTGTGATGCTTGCTTATTTGCAAGCAGCTAAGCTGATTCTGTTCTCAGAAGTTCAGCGGCTAACAAGCCGGAATTAGGCATTTTCCTCCTGCTTCACTTGCTGTGAATGTATTGGATTCAGCCAAAGGTTTTCCTTCTCAGCAATAACCTGTTATCCAAAATGTACAAATTATGGACATACCAAGTCAAGTTCAATGACCAGAGTTCTTGGACTGAATCAGATCGGGCTCATTACCTTGGCTATAGATTGAGCTCTCAGGAAACAAAGAAGGACTCTGTAAAGATTTAAGTCAGGCAGGACGACAGTAGTTTCCAAAGAGACGTAGTGGGAGTGGGGAAGAGGTTGCATGTGCACCATGGGAAGATAAGGGGTATCCCGGTAGACAGACCCAAGTTTATATCCCCACTTTTCTGCAGGTATACAATCTTATTTAATCCTCAAACACCCTAGCAAGGTCACTCTTATTATCATACCACAGTTTTACAGTTGAATTATCCTGCCCAAGGTCCCACAGCTACTAAATGGCAGAGCTGGGATTTGAACCAACGTTTATTTGATTCCAAAATCCATGTTCTCACCCATTATATTATACTGCCTTCTCTAACATTCTAAGGGTTGAATGTTCTCTCTGGGCATTTGGGGTTTTTCAGTCACTGTGGTTGTTACATCCCATTGTCCTCTTTGTTCAAAGTGCATGTCTTCAAGAAAGCCCTAGAAGGCAGACACATAAAATCTGGTTGACCTTAAAGACTGTCAAGTCTATACGACTTGGTATGTATGAGGCTCCCTGCAACAGCCATACCCAGCAGCTGTCTGTCTTTAGCATTTGTTCCCTACTGAGAGGTCGCCTAGGAGACTCATTCGAAAGTTCTCCTTGTCATTATGCTTAACTCAGAATTCTTATTCTAGCACACAGGGATGCGAAGAAGTCTGATTTCCTCTCTAGGAGATACTGTATCAGTTACCTCTGTTAGACACTTGTGTTACTTATCCTTCACATCGCAATTTAAAACATGTACATATTTGTATGCAGTGTTTGCTAAATATTCTGAAGCTACATAGAGATAAGGAATGTATCTGTTTGGTTCACCTCTTTTTTCCAGGTGCCTAACACAGGGCCCTGGAGCAGAGTGGTTGCTCTGTAAATATGTATTGATTAAATCAGTCTCTCCTGTGGCTGAAAATCCTCAAATTCATAGAGACCATTTCTGGTCATTCTACCATTTTGGTCTCTTCCTGCTCTAATTTGTTCTGATTCCTTTGGAAGTATGGTGTCCCCAACCTAGCATTGTGTGTACTATCAGAGCAGCTTGTTTAATAAAACAACTCCCTTGATGGCACACACCTATGAATGATGTGGATGTCTGGGCATCATCACTGAATAACTCATGCAGGTAAACGTCACTGTTGCCATTTTACAGATGTGGACACTGAGATTCAGACAGTAACATGCCTTGCTAAGGACACACAGCTAGTGAGTGCAGAGCCGGGATCCACATCAAAGACATTTCCTGAATATTCTGAGCCCTGTCTTCCTGGAGAGGCCAGATGAAGGCAGGACATTCTGGAGTTGAAGCAAACTTCACATCTGGGCTCCATTAACTACCCTAGGACCTGGGGTGACCTTATAAAACTAAGCCACTAAGTCCCTCTTTTCTTATCCTTCAAATGGAAACATGAGTACCTGCCTCATTGGCGAGGGGTATGAATTTAATGAGATAATGCAGTTAGAAGGGCTAGCTTGGCATGAAATAAGCATTCACTTAATTTAACCTTTATTATCACTAGTAAATAGTATAGGTCTGGTAAGCCACGAACAGCAATAACATTATCTCTACATGCAATACTTCAGAGTAGAGCTGTAAGGATTCTTGTCCTATAAATCTGCTTTTATTAGATGCAAATTACAACTATGCTAGCTTTCTGGCAGTTGAATCCTATTGCTGACCCAGACAGTGTTCACTGTTGCCTAAAACCAGGCATCTTTTCCCCTGAACTTAGCCCCAGGGCTAGCTAATCCTGGAGAAAGTCTCTGAGCAGGTTTACTCCAACCTAAGTTCAGGATCAGAAAACAGAGCTGATGCATTTTCTACTTAAAACTGGAACGTTGAGATCTGTTAGAGAGATGTCTGCTTCCCGTTATCCAGTCTGTCATTCTTCTAAGTAACAAAACTGCTTAGAGAAGCACCATGAGATGCTTTGGGGCAAGAAAATCTATGTATGAACAGATAACAGTTAATATCAAACACTCTATATCAGTTATTCTAACACTTTAGTGTAGACAAGAATTACCTAGGTTACCTGTTACAAATGCATGTTCCTGTGGTTCAGCATTAGTGACTCTGATTCATCGGCTTGAAGAAGAACCCAACAATCTGCATTTAATAAGTGCTCCTATTGACCCAGAAGCAAGGGATCCTCAGGGTATCCTCTGAGACTCCAGTAAAGAGTGAGCTTTAGAAAAGCAGATAGAATATTCCTGACAAATCTTGGAAGCTAGTGAAGTATTACCACCACTATTAACTTGGTCTTATTTTCCTGAATTGACACAAATAGCTTGACAGTGCTTTCCATGGAGCTGGGGACAGAATATGTGCTAGTCCATGCACAAGACTCCTTATAGGAAAGTAGAGATGACGGTGCTGCTCCTAAGTCATTCCACAAACATCTATTTCACTTACATGGACAGCTGAGGCACTGAGATACAAGAACAAATGAGACAGTCAAGGCTTCCGCCCTTATGTAACCTATAGACTCTAAGAGGATCCCACCCAACACGAGAAGGCAGGCCAACAAAATCAATTAATTACAAGTTGAAATGACTTTGTACTTCACTTGGGGTTGTCAGAGGATTCTCTGAGGATGTGACATGTGAGCCGAGAGTTTGCTAAGAAGATTGACGTAGGTTTGTGAAGAATGTCAAAAGGAGGATTCTAGGTGGAAAAAGTAAAATATGCAAAGGCCCTGAGGTAGAAAATAACTTGGGGTTCTAAGGCAGAGCTTAGCAGACACCCATCGGGTAAGAGACAGCAAGAGCCTTGCCATGCCCAGGAAGAGATAACATGCTAGCCTAAGGCAATTCCAAGGGATAAAAGAAAGACAATACAAGATGTATTTGCAGGGGGAACGAATTAAAAGGTGAGAGAGGACATTATAGATATTGCCTCATTTAACAGAAGAAATGGAGTGCCAAAGACTCAGGGATTTTTAACCATAGCTTGTAGATGTCCTTGAAAGGGGCGAAATTACTAGAAAAGAGGACCAGTAGGCCTTGGCAACCCCAAATCCCATTCTGCCATAATGACTTTCTAAATCCTCCTGATCCATTTTGCAGAAGCGGCCACCGTCTTCCAGTGGCCGATGCCTTGTTTGATCTTGGATGCTACTGTTTTATCAGCTTCTGTGATCTTGCTTTGGAAAAGAGTCAGCGTTCAACTGCGATGATGATCATTTTACCATGTTTCTGGATGTGGTTAAGCAATGTCACTGACTCCTACTGGGGAGTCCCAATGCCTAAACTGTCCACTATTATATACACATGAGCAGGTGCACATGCAATCACAATTCATTGAGCAAAACACATGTCTTGGAGTGGGCTCTACTGGATGAATAATGTAGCCCTATCTTAAGGAAATCAGAGCCATTGAGCACAAGAAGGGAGTGGCAATGTGCAAGTAAGCAGATCATAAAGGTGGCATGGATACAAGGAACACTTGGGTTATGCAGAACGATCAGCAGTCAAGGCTTTGGAGTCAGACCTCCTGGGTAGGGTCTCAGCTTCACACTTTCCTTCTGAGTCACCCAGGGCAAGACACGAAAGCATTCAATGTCTTGGCTTTTTAAAAAATATACATGTAAAATGAGATGAATAATAGTCTCTACTTTGCTCTTTTGTGATGGGGATTAAATGATCCAATCAATTTGAAGTATCTATCGCAGTGGCTGGTATAGAGTGACATTTAAAAAATAGCAGCTGTTGTCATTATCAAGGCAATGTCTGCTAACATTTATCATTGTGATGAGATCATTGTGGTAGGCAGAATGGTCCCCCAAATATTCTCATGCCCTCATCTCTGGAACCTAGAAATATGTTACCTTACATGGCAAAAGTGACTGCTCTGGTTTGAATGTTTAAAAGTCCTCTCACCCCTGATTTGTATGGTGAAATCTTAACACCAAGGTGATGGTATTAGGAGATGGGGCCTTCAGGAGGCGATTATGTCATCAGGGTAGGACTCTCTTAATTAATTAGAATTTGTACCCTTTTTTTTTTTTTTTTGAGACCGAGTCTCGCTCTGTTGCCCAGGCTGGAGTGTAGTGACGCGATCTTGGCTCACTGCAACCTCTACCTCCCGGGTTCAAGTGATTATCCTGACTCAGCCTCCCAAGTGTCTGGGATTACAGGCACCCACCACCACACCCGGCTAATTTTTGTATTTTTAGTAGAAATGTGGTTTTACCATGTTGCCATGATGGTCTTGAACTCTTGACTTCAACTGATCTACCCGCCATGGCTTCCTAAAGTGCTGGAATTACAGGGGTAAGTCAGCATGCCTGGCTAGATTTGTGCCCTTTTAAAAGACACTCCAGAGAGCTAGCAAGTCCCTTCTAACATCTGAGGGCACAGCAAGAGGAAATCTTCTGTAAGCCAAAAAGTGGACCCTTACCCAACATTCGCTCTGCCCTGATCTTGGACTTCCCAGCATCTAGAACTGCGAGCAATGAATTTCTGTTGTTGAAAAGCCATCCAGTTTTTGGTGTTTAGTTACGGCAGCCTGAGCAGACTAAGACAAGGACTTTGCAGATGTAATTCAAGTTACAGATCTTGAGATCAGGAGAAGAGCTGAATTACCTGGGTGGGCCCAGTCTCATGGAATGAGCCCTTCAAGGTGGACAACTTTCTGCAACCAGAGTCAGAGTGACGTGGCAAAAGAGGAACGTGGAGAGATTCAAAGCAAAAAGAGACTCGAGTAGCTGTAGCTGGACAGTGGGAGAAGGAATTCAGGCAGCTTCTGAAGGCCAGGGCTATCTCCCTGCTGACAGCCAGCAAAGCTATGAGGGCCTCAGTCTCACCACTGCCAGGGAATGAATCAGGAAAAGCTGAGTGAGCTTGGAAGTGGATTCATTCTCACAACCCCTAGAAAGAAACACGGCCCTGCTAACTTCTGCCTTTCCATCTTGTGAATCTCTAAACAGAGGACCCAGTTGAGTCATGCTGAACTTGGACTTATAACCCACAGAGCTGTGAGATAATACATGGTGTTTTTGTTTGTTTGTTTGTTTTTTTGTTGTTGTTTTGAAACAGAGTTTTGCTCTGTTGCCCAGGCTGGCATGCAATGGTGCGATCTCGGCTCACTGCAATCTCTGCTTCCCGAGTTCAGGGGATTCTCCTCAGCCCCCTGAGTAGCTGGGATTAAAGGAGCCCACCATCACACCAGGTACATTTTTGTATTTTTAGTAGAGATGAGGTTTCACCATATTGACCAGGCTGGTTTTGAACTCCTGACCTCAGGTGTTCCTTTAACCCTGCTAAATTTGTGGTGATTTGTTATAGCAGCCATGAAAACAGCAACAAAAGCAATCATGTAAATATAGAAAACTCTCTTTATGACTTGTTGTTCCCCTCTAAAGGCTGGGCAGGAGCCCTCCACAACTTCATAGAGGTAGTAGCTTCCCTGGTGTGTCAGGCCAAATACCAAGAAAAGAACCCCAGGAGAAGATTTTCACAGTTCTATTTTGCCCACGGCTCACTGGCCTGTCCTCAGGCATGTAAGGAGAGAAAATAAGCATGTTTCATTCTTTAATCCCCCTTGATATCCATTCACCTCACAGGAGGCTGAAAAATCGAAAAAGAACAAATGGGAGGGTAGAAGTCTCTCTGGAGTGTGTACCAAGGATAGTGTCATACTGAGGGCTCTCACAGTCACTGCAAAATGCCTCTGCCCCTCATATCCCAGAAGCTCACTAAGAGACATGAGAGGACGCTGCTGTAAGCTCTAATGCCAACACACACTACCTAGGAGGGCAGGGAAATCCTTAACCTCTGGGAGCCCCAGGTTTCTCCTGCTGGATGTGGATTATCATATCATCTTCCAGTAATATTTACTCAACCCAGTGAATGGGGTTGCTACGAGTTCCAAGAAAATGTACGGCTCTTGGAAATGCAAAAACAGACACACAAATGACCTGGAATACTGCGTTGAATGTCAATTCTAAGTTCTTGGAGGGTATCTGACATAACTCAGACTTACATTCTATATTCATCCTGAATTTTTCTATACAATTTTATTTAAAAAATTATTTTGGCCAGGCGCAGTGACTCATGCCTGTAATCCCAGCACTTTGGGAGGCCAAGGTGAGCGGATCACGAGGTCAAGAGATGGAGACCATCCTGGCCAACATGGTGAAACCCCATCTCTACTAAAAATACAAAAAATAGCCAGGCGTGGTGGCATGTGCCTGTAATCCCAGCTACTTGGGAGGCTGAGGCAGGAGAATCGCTTGAACCTGGGAGGTGGAGGTTGCAGTGAGCCGAGATTGCACCGTTGCACTCCAGTTATGGGGAGAAGGCGAGACTCTGTCTCAAAAAAAAAAAAAAAAATTGTTTTGTCTTTGTTTTTTTTCAATCCTCAGATATTAACCACATGAAATATAATGTTATTACCGTAAGATGTCAGCTGTATTAGTTATTGTTGGCTAACTAAACAAAAGATAATTCTCTGGCTAACAGAAACCTAAATACTTCACTCATTGCATGGCTTCCATGTCCTTCAAGGGAACTGAGTTTCTCCACAATGGCAAGGGGATCAGTCTTGATTATTCTACATGGATGGGTCTCAGAATGTGGTCCTGGAACCAGCCATTTTCCTATCACTTGGGAACCTGTAAAACTTGCAGAATATCAGACTCTGCTCAAGACCTGCCAACTCAGAAACTCTGGAAGGAAGGCTGAAATGCAGTCTTGGGGAACTAATAATTTCTTTTTCTTCAACACAATACCTTTTATTTATTTATTTATACATTAAGATAGCTCACTGTTTAAATTTTTTTAAGTTCAAGGGTACATGTGCAGGTTTGTGACACAGGTAAACGTGTGTTATGGTGGTTTGTTGTGCAGATTATTTCATCACTCAGATATTAAGCCTACTACCCACAGTTATTTTTTCTTGATCCTTTCCCTCCTCCTACTTTCCACCCTCTGGTAGGTCCCTATTTTTTTTTTTTTGCTAAATGATTAAGGCAAATGATATAATCTGGCCAATGAAATGCCAGAAGTCTCTGGAAGAGATACTGGCTAGGGAGATTTTCCTATAAAGGAAAATTAAACAGGGCTGTTTTTTATTCTTCTTCTGGGAGTTGCAGTTTCTACATGATGTCTGGAGCAATGGCAGCTATAACAGAACCAGGAGGAATGACGCAATCACACAATTCCTGCATCCACACGGTCATTAGACACCGGTCCTTTGCAAGCCTTGTGGATGCACTTAGGGCTCCAAAGACACAAGGTCCCTTTGTAATGCATATGGCTCTGGCAGAAGAGACATGTGATGCACACCATGAGAAAACATCCAGTGAGTTGACAACTTACTGGAATACAGCATAGAACAGGAAGTCTTGTTCTGATTTGGAAGGTAAATCTGGAAGTATATTCCTAATTTGCTAAGAAGATGAGCAAATACAATGAGACTTGCATAGGAGAAATATCATAAAAATCTGAAACCTTAATGATATTTTTGCATTGATGAATTATCTGAATTATCTAAACCTAAGTCTGCCTCACCTCCTGAATTCTTGCCAACATTCTTGTGAAATCACACCTGCTTCTCTTGTTTAAACTAATTTTAGTTCCATTTTCAATTACTTGTTGTTAAAAGTATCCAACCAATAAACTATTAAAACATAATTCCTGTCTTTAACAAATTGTCAGTTGAAAAAATAAAATAAAAACTTTTACCAAGTGGGTAGGGTAAAAGTAGTAATAAATGTGTATGCATTGTGCCCTGTTAAAATTTAAAAGAAGATGGACCAGAATAAAAGTTAAGTCCCAAAACTAAATTTATTATATTTTCCAAATCAAACCGCATCTGGGAAAGATTTTCTGATGCTATTTCCAGGTGCAAGCAATATTTTGAAATGCCAAAATGGTGCAATTTCTAGGTAATTTCCGTGATTTACAGACACAGCATAGTAGAATATTTTAAACTAGAACTGTCCCCCCACAAAATAAGTTGAATGGCTGCAATATCCATAACTTTTCCCATTAACAGATGAAATTTTAAATTGTCCCATACAGTAGATGCAATGATTTAATCTGGCAACAGGAAATGTACAATAATCTGTGGCTTTGTTTTTATGTCTTCTTTCACCCCCACAGGTTTTTGGAAATTCTTATTTCCATCATAATTTTCAATTTGCCAGAGAAGGAAGGAAGGAACAGAACCAAACACACTTTTGTACAAAATGGCAAGTGCAAAGTAATAATTGCCCACGCCAAGTGAGTTAAAAGGATCCCTGGACTTTCTCCAGAAAGTTTGTCTCAAAACATAATAATTGTTGGTATCCATCCTAAAACTCTATGTGTAGAAAGTAGAGATTACTACGGATGCTAAAATCCAAGGCCGAATTCTTTCTTTTGCCCATCTATCCACCCACCCACCTATTCCATCCCTGCATCTATCCGTCATTCATCCATCCACTCACCCACCCAACTATTACATCCATTCATCTATCTGTCATCCATCCACCCACTCACCCACTCATCTATTCCATCCATCCATCCATCCATCCATCCATCCATCCATCCATCCATCCATTAATCGATCCATTCATTGGTTTAATCATTCAACAAATATTCAATAAGTATCTACTTTGTGAAAGGCACTCCAGGGATACAACGACAAACAAAACATGCTAAAATATCTACCCAGGTGGAGCTTACATACTAGTGCAGAAAGATAGACACAAATAAACAATAAAATATATGGTATGTCAAACGGTGATAAGCAGTATGGCAAAAGTCAGCTAGGAAAGGAACACAGGGTGTGCAGGAGTGAGGGAAGGGTCTGATTTTAACAGGGGAGTCAAGGAGGTCCTATGTGAAAAAGTATATGAGCTAAGCTGAGAAGGAGGAGAGGGAGTGAACTAGGTAAGAACTTGAAAAAAAAATGCATTCTAGACAGAAGATGTAGTGATTGAAAAGACCTTAAGGGGAGTATATTCCTGTAACATTCAAGAGCTTCCAAAGGGTCCAGGAGGAAAGAGAAAGGATGCTAGGGAAGTAGGCCAGAGAAGTCAATGGTTGTTCCTTCAACAATGATAAAATATAAGCAATAGTAAAATAAAATTTAAAAACAACAGATACAGAGGCATGGCACATTTCTGTCTACTTGGAAAGCTTAGCTTGAGTTACTTTCTTTCTCAGGACATGAACAAGGAGAGATTTGAGGAGCACATGTTCCAGGATGGCATAGAAAGTGAGCATCTGGGCACAAAGTGGACCAGCCCAGGGACAGGGCAGCCTTAGGGGAAGGCAGAGAGACACGAAATCACACAATTATGCATCCACATGGTCATTAGACATCGGTCCTTTGCAAGCCTTCTGGATGCACTTAGGGCTCCAAAGACGCAAGGTCCCTGTGTTTGTAATGCATATGGCTGTGGCAGAAGAGACATGTGATGCACACCATGAGAAAACATCCAGTGAGTTAGCAGCTTACTGGAATACAGCATAAAACAGGAAGTCTTGTTCTGATTTGGAAGGTGAATCTGGAAGTATATTCCTAAAGAGATGATGTCCAAGCTGAGCAAGGATGAATATAGGAACCAAGTAGGAACTGGGGAATGTAGCCTTCCAGGAAAGCATGTGCAAATGTCCTGGGGCAGAAAGATCATGCTTGTTGGATGGACTGAGAATATACCTTAACTGGACTTTAGAAAATTGGGGAGGGGGTGATGAAGCTGCTGTGGCCAGGTGGATCATATCAAAGATGCTTTTTTTTTTTTTTTTTTTTTTTTTTTTTTAAGATAGCTTTGGCTGCTTGCTGTAAGGCTAGATGCTCATAAGAACCACCTTCCAGACTGCACACAAGAAGATGAAGGTTTTTAGATGTCCCTGGGAGGACTGGGGAGGGCCCTCTTAGGCTGAAAATATGAGCGCAACAGAGCCAAATCCCTCAAACCAAGCAAACGGGATCTGATACCTGCGATTTAAAACACTTCACAAGGAACATTCACAATCAAATACAGCTTGAAGAGGAAGGAACAGGGATCAAAAAGCTCCAGGGACTTCCCCAAAGTCACTGCATGAAGAAACCTAAACATCTTATGATTTAAGTAAACAAGATAGAAGAATGCAATGCAAGGCATATTTATACATAAATAGATGTGTCTGTGTACATGTGATTTTCAATCCATGCAACGCTAATGCCATAAACATAAGATGGACAAACAAAATCCAATTTTAAAACTGTCATTCTGGAATTCAGAACTGGGTCACCATTGTCAGGAGGCCCAGTACCTAGGACATGGATCGGAAGATAGCGTTTGCTATTCCATGACACAACAGTCAATTTCGTGACCTCCTGGATATCTGGAGCCACTGCTTGCATTCATGGCACCACTGTATGAGTGATAAAAATGCATACCCAACGCCAGGCACAGTGGCTCACGCCTGTAATCCTAGCACTTTGGGAGGCTGAGGCAGGCGGATCTCCTGAGGTTGAGAGTTCGAGACCAGCCTGACCAACATGGAGAATCCCATCTCTGCTAAAAAGACAAAATTAGCCGGGCGTGGTGGTATATGCCTGTAATCCCAGCTACTCAGGAGGCTGAGGCAGAGTTGCTTGAACCCAGGAGGCGGACGTTGCAGTGAACCAAGAGCCTGGGCAATGAGAACAAAACTCCGTCAAAACAAACAAACAAACAACAATAAAAAAAAAAGCACACCCTCCCAGTGGAAGAATACCCAAAATATGCCCTTTCCTTCAGGCTGATGTAGCCCTGCTCTAGGGCTCAAGGCTTGAATAGAAGGCTTGGAGTAGATTTCTTCCTGCAACTGCCACCCCTCCAGGCCTGCTTGTGCAGAGCACAGCCATAGGTGGCGATCCCATGGGCACCCATCAAGCTCAGGAAGTTGCACATCCCAGGAAGACCACTGGGTGATGCTGAGGCAAGCAAGGGAGGCAAAATGCATGTGAAGGTGTGTTCTCCCAACCACAATATCCCCTTGCCTGCAACTCTTAAAATCAATTTGAAATGACTGCTCAGATCAGATTACACAAAGATTTTGTTACGCCAAACAGGATAAAGCACAGAGGGACTTACAACCTTGGCAAACAATGCTGGGAGTTGGAGATGCACATCATGTCTTGTGTTTACAACTTTGCAGCTGAGTACTTAGTGTTTACTTTGGAATTAATCCAGGCCCATAAAACAAGTGATATATCAACATAACAGATGTACTTGGGTGACTATACATTAAAAGGTGATTCACTTCACAATGAGAATCCACACATAGTCTGGAGAATGAAGCAAGTACCTTCTGTATTTGTATAAGGGAGGTCCCTCTTGGATATGCAATGTTGGGAGGAGGGTCCTAACGTGGAGGAACTGTTAAATGGATGGATGTTGTGGGTACATCGACCCTCCACAGAGCTCTGCCCTGCTCATTATTCAGGACTGGCCACTTAATTTCTGGGGGCAGTGAAAAAGGCCAATGTAGGAACCCTTGTTCAAAAAGTATTAAGAATTCCAGCTATAGCATAAGACCACACGTGGGGCCGTTCAAAGCCTGGGGCCCTGCTTGATCATGCAGGGAATGTGCCCTTAAAGCTGGCCTGGCCCTTACTCAATAAAAGGGATTGAACTTGACATTTCCAAACAGGGGATGTTAATAGTGTTTACCTAATAGGGGTGTTGTAAGAATAAAGAAAGAGAATGAATCTTAGACATCACACTGGCTCATAGTAAGTTTCAATAATGTCAGTGACTATCACTGATTAAAGTGTGAATAAGATTTCTTTTTTTTTTTTTTTGAGATGGAGTCTTGTTCTGTTGCCAGGCTGGAGTGCAGTGGCACAATCTCAGCTCACTGCAATATCTGCCTCCTAAGTTCAAGCAGTTCTCCCACCTCAGCCTCCTGAGTAGCTGGGATTACAGCCACGCCTGGCTAATTTTTTTTTTTGTATTTTAGTAGAGACAGGATTTCACCATGTTGCCCAGGCTGGTCTTGAAGTCCTAAGCTAAAGAAATCTTCCCTCTTTGGCCTCTCAAAGTGCTAGGATTACAGGCATGAGCCATGGTGTCCGGCCAAGTGTGAATAAGATTTCTTATATCATCCCCACAAAATGTCCATATCTATGTAAATATTTAATATTTTCTTGCAAACAACTCTGGGAGCTGTTAAATTCTTGCATGGAGAGTAAGGCTGGATAGAAATCCATGATGCATGTGCACAGAGACACATACGTGCACATGCATTCCAAAAAGTTGAGAAAGAATGAGGCTGTTGAAATGTGAAGCTTCTGAATACAGGGAGGGTGATGTATCCAAGGAATGCATATTCAGGTGTTACAAAGGAAATAAAACCACCATCTATTTTAGCTAGAACAAAAGCATTTGGTAGGCTAAAGGGCTCAGAAGAGAGAATTTCCAATCGAAATCTAATTGCTTCTAATAATATTCATTCCAGCTGCAATCTGAGGCTTCAAGATGGCAGAAAGTACAACAGTCTGGTTTGCTATTGAATCCGTTGTGCCTAGCATGGTACCTGACACATAGGTAGTGCCCCATAGTGGTTGAACACATGAACAAATGAACCAAAATCATAAAAATACAGGCTTTATAATGGGAAAAGGAGTTGACCTAGGGCTGGGAGAAGGGGTTGGCCCAGGGCTGGCCAAATATAAAGTGTGAGGAGCAAACTGTGAGAATCACTGTTTAACACTGTGGTACCTGATGTAACTTGTCAAGGTCCATCCTTGTCCTGAGGACTTCTTCAGTACCCAGAAGGTCAAGAGGAAGTTCAAAAGAGAAAGAAAACACAGACAGGCAATTGCATGTGTTCAAGGTAGAAATGTGTACATTGAGAGATGGTTGGATCTTGGCTTAAATATAAACTCATTCCTCCGTCATATTCCTTCTCAAGTTCTATCCAAATGTTTGCTATCCCATATACAGAGTCTTGCCTCCATGAGTTGGTATCACACATCTTTGTGTAGCTTTCCTTCATGCACCAAGGTAGAGGATATAATCCAACAGGTCGCTTCAATTCACACTTTCTCACATGCATGGGAATTCTGGACCTTACAAACTCAACTTGATCATATCTATAATGGCCTATAACACACACATGATGGAAAACAGGGTGAGGTGCAGGGCTAGAACGTGAGTTTGACTTGATAACTTGGGAGACAATCTGCCTTTGATATGGTACAGTTTTAGGAAAATCTGACAAGACACTAGTCAAGAGGGCCCATTCCCATCTACTTCACCAGCATTCTGTCTACTGATCCCGGGAATATTCCTTGCTTCCTTGACTTCCTGGGAAGTCACTGGCTAAGGCTTTTTTTTTGGAGGGGGGCGGGGGTACAGAGTCTTGCCCTGATGTCCAGGCTGGAGTACAGTGGCATGATTTCGGCTCACTGGAACCTCAGCCTCCCGGGTTCAAGCGATTCTCCTACCTTAGCCTCCCAAGTAGCTGGGATTACAGGCATGGGCCACCACTCCCAGCTAATTTTTGTATTTTCAGTAGAGACGGGTTTTCACCATGTTGGTCAGGCTGGTCTTGAATTCCTGATCTCAGGTGATCCTCCCGTCCTGGTCTCTCAAACTGCTGAGATTACAGGCATGAGCCACTGTGCCTGGCTGGCTATGGCTTTCTTAATCTCCCTACCAGAAGACCAACTCTTCCTCCACTCCTTCTTTGCCAGGACAACTTCTAGCCTTCAGTGAAGACTCTGTTTAGAGGACATTCACTCTAGGAATGCAATCTTAAGGCTGAAGGTGCTCCTCTGGGCTTCATAATCTCATCAGGGTGCCCAACACTTCAGTCAGTGGTTTCTATGACTTCCACCTCCTTAGTCTGTGCATTGCTCAGAGGCAAGGATGCTGTCTTACACTCAGGCATCCTCAGGGCCTTGACCAGTGCTTGACATGAAGTGGATGCTTTAATACATCCTCTATACATGCTTTAACATGTGTATGAAATTATATGCAGTACCTGTTCAGCAAAGTGGCATTTGTCTTCCCAGAGCTCCTGGCTTAGTATCATATCATATACAAACACAATGCCTTCTAAAGGATGAGCCCCTGCTTGTCCTTTTAAGGCTATACTGCTTAAAACCTTTAATGACTCCCTATTCTTAGGATAAAGTCATAACTGCTGATCACGGCCAGCAAGACTGTGTAAGCTACTGCCTACTTATCCCTACATGACTTGGGCCACACTCCACCTCCCCAGCTCCTTTGTGGGGACAATGATATCTTCCATTCCTCATACTCACTAATGTCCTTCCTACCACAGGATTTTCGTACATGCCAATTCCACAGCCTGGAATGCTATTCTCATCCCTCTCTGTTTAACCTCCTTCTACCCTTTGATCACAACTCTAGCATCTGTTCCTTCAGGAATCCATCATGGCTAGCAAACAACATAGCATGTATCATGATTGCAATTTTGAGACAGAGCCTTACTCTGTCATCCAGGCTGGAGTGCAGTGGTGCAATCTCAGCTCACTGCAACCTCCACCTCCCAGGTTCAACAGATTCTCCTGCCTCAGCCCCCAGAGTAGCTGCAATTACAGGCACGCAGCAGCATATCCAGCTAATTTTTGTATTTTTAGTGGAGATGGGTTTTCACCATGTTGGCCAGGTCGGTCTCTAACTCCTGGCCTCAAGTGACCCACCCACCGTGACCTCCCAAAGCGCTGGGATTCTGGGCGCGAGCCACTGTGCCTGGCCTCACCATTGCAATCTTACATTTACCTTTTGTGACCATTTTATTCAGGTATTTGTTCTTTCACCAGACTCTAAGATCTACAGTCTTGCCAGCCATGATTGGTAGTTATGACTTTATTCTAAGAATAGGGAGTCATTAAAGGTTTTAAGCAGTGTAGCCTATGATTCATGAAGTCTGAGCCTATACTTCTTTTTGTTCACCTTTTTAGATCCTTGGCACCACAGCAAGTGCCTGATACATTTCATGTGTGAATAAATAAAGATATTGATCCACACCTTTCCACAGGTAAGACCCCGGGTCTGAGGCATTGATCATTTATTTATTTTCCTGTGTTACCGATAGGAAAGAAAAGGTACTTTCTGTAACAGGAAAAACAAACATTTGCAACCTAGTGCCAGAGAACCAATGTAGTAACCTCATGGAATATGAAGAAACTGGCCATTCTAGGCAGATGGGGGATGCACCAGGTACTGTGTGTTGTTCTAAGATCTTAGCACAGTTCACATCACCTACATGCTAATGTGGGCTGATTCATTCTCCAATGATGTATTTTTTTTGTGGAAATTGTCAGGCTACTCTGTTACCCTAAATAGAATATTACTAAAGTGTTTTAACCAAGCCAGCTGAAAGGTCTGACATTTCATCCATATTGTTTATTTATATACATATTTACAGCTGCCACCTGCCTGTTACTTGGCTGGATCATAAAGTAGTGATGTTCCTCTGTTTCATTATACTTTGACATTTTACTATAACTACACTGCTTCTCATTCCTTAGTATCCAATTGCTTTGCAGCCATTTTTGAATTATATTGCTTTGGTGATGGAATAAGAATCTTTCTCTTTGGTCCTACTAGTCTCTCTCTTTGTCTCTCTCTGTTCTTTTCTCTTTCCAACCCACCTTACCCCACCCCACCCCATACCCAGATGGTACAAATCACTGCTGGCACATGCAACAATTATAGCAGAGCTTCTGCTGCTTAAATGAACCCCCACAAACCCCACTGAGTTAAATTAGATTAGGGAATTGGGGAGGTGAGCAGGAGGGCTGGCCAGTGGTCTCAGCTGAAGCTGACGCAGATTTGGTCTTGCCTCTACAAAATGGTAAATAAATGTTTCCTCCTTTAGAAAAGTGCTGGAAGCCTCTACTTCACAAAGAGAACACAAGGGGAAAAACAAGTCAACAACACTATTAAAGACAGGTAGGTTTAATTTCAAACTGTTAGCATAGTCCAATCTAAGAATATTTGCAACTGACTGGGAATTTAGAAGCCAGGCTTCAAGAGCAAGAGGGAAGAATGCGTGTAGGGTTCAGATCTCCTCCACCACTGCTTATAAGTTGATACATGAAGCTGCCATTTGCAGAGGGCTTTCATTATGGTCCCAAGCATAAAATGTATAGAAAAGTGAGAGCCCACCCAAGTTAACTTGCCTATTGCCTCAACCCGCCACGTTGAAATACTTGGATTTCACTGCTCCGCAATTTCCAAATTATCTCAATCAAAATAAATTACTATTTGCATTCGATGTAAGACAGAACCATCCATTCAAGACATCCCCTGCAGAATCTGCACAGAATAAGTACATAGCAAAAGCTCATAGAACTGAATTCAATATTATATGATTATATTAGGGCCCATCTGAAAAGCCTCCCTAGAAATCCGATATCCCTCACCTGGATGGTGCAACCTCATCCCCCAGAAAGCTGGATGCTTTCTGAGCACGATTCTTCTCCCTCCAGAGCCTTAACCCTCAGCCTGACCTGCCTGGCATGCCAATCTCCTCCTTGTCACTCAGGGACTCCCAGCTGCCTCTGAGTTTACCACTCAGAAGCGAAGCCCAGGTCTTATCTAATCAGAACAGTGATTGAAGGAGGCAGTCACTTCTATGTTTCACGTGGAGAGGCCTCTTTCCAGGCTGGCCTTTGAGCTACCAACCTACGCTGTGGATGCATGCCTTGAAACTCACCATTCTCCTGCTCTCTCGCTGCTGAGGCCTGGCCCATCACATGCCATCCACCCCAACCGGACCCCTGAATCTTCCTGCTGTCATTGAGCCTCTTCAAGGTCTAGTGGGGTCACTGGTTCCTCCTCCTCAACACCCACTGAGCAACACTGAAGACCTAATCATTAACCTCTATGCCTGGCACCCAGTAGGTGATTAATAGATGCCAACACCCTTCTTTTCACTTTAAATCAGGAGGAAAAGTGAAAAAGGGGAGAGGTCTGAAAAGGAGTTTGGAGTCCCAGATGTGACAATAATGCCCTTTTCCTCCTTAAGGCACTCACAAAGCCTCCCTGGGTCACAGTATCTTCCTAACCTAAGTGTGAGTCAGGGGCCGTTACCTTCAAGTCCTTACAGAGTTAACATTCGCAGTGATACAGAATTTATCGTCCACAGTCCCTTCTTTTTGAACTTGCTTTCTGTAAGTCTGTCTCTCTCTCCCTCTTTTTTTTTTTAATTTTGAGAGGGAGTCTCGCTCTGTCGCCAGGCTGGAGTGCAGTGGCACAATCTCAGCTCACTGCAACCTATGACTCCCAGGTGCAAGCAGTTCTCCTGCCTCAGCTTCTCGAGTAGCTGGGATTACAGGCATGTGACACCACGCCCAGCTAATTTTCATATTTTTATTAGAGATGGGATTTCACCACGTTGGCCAGGATGATCTCAATCTCCTGACCTTGTGATCCGCCCACCTCAGCCTCCCAAAGTGCCGGGATTACAGGCGTGAGCCACCCCACCCAGCCAAGTCTCTCCTTTTATTTATACTTTAGACTGAGTTCCTTCTTTTCTATGATGACAGGGTCTGAAATCCACACCCAGAAAAGCTCCTACAAGGCTCTCCTCCTGAATACTGGCCTGAAGTGCCCTTCTCCCTCCCTGATGTTTCACCATCCTTTTACTGCAGTCAGAGACACAACTCTCCACTTCTCACTGCTCTCATACGTTTCATGTGTCCCTTCACAAATGTCTTCAAGCCCCTTGCATTTGAAAATCCTTCTCTTAGACCTCTTTCGAACAACCCTTTACCCTGTGACGGTGTTCTCTTTACGTCACAGAAGCAGTGTTTTCTACTGCAGAATGGGTGAAACACATACACACACGCACACACACACACACACACACACACACACAATTTCTTTTTCCCCAGCTAAAATTATCCAACTGGCAAATCATCACTAAGACCTACTATGTAAGAGCCACGGTTTCAGGCACGGGGGATGTGCAGGCTTGAATTGAGTAGAGATTTCAAGTCTAACGAGGGTAAAGAGATGGTGCTAAACAAGTAAACAAATGGAGCAAAATTACAAAACAGGGCAAGGTGATAGATCATGACTCAGAGCCACTGCATGCTGGCAAGGGGCGCATTAGTGAAACCTGGATGATAACTAAGCAGGGCTCAGTCCTGCCAAATCTCTTCAAGTTTTCAATTCATTCTGAATTCATCCACCTCTTTTCACTGCCATTCTCCCCCACTGACTACTTTCACTTGGCATGGTGGGTTGAAGAGTATCCTCCCCCCCAAAAACAATGTCCACCTAGGACTTTGTAACGAGACCTTAGTTTTAAAATGTACACCTAGAACTTTGGAATATGACCTTATTTGAAAAATGTCAGGCTGGGCGCAGCGACTCATGCCTGTAATCCCAGCGCTTTGGGAGGCTAAGGCAGGTGGGTCACCTGAGGTCAGGACTTTGAGACCAGCCTGACTAACACGGAGAAACCCCATCTCTACTAAAAATACAAAATTAGCCGGGCATGGTGGTGCATGTCTGTAATCCCAGCTACTAGGAAGACTGAGGCAGGAGAATCACTTGAACCCAGGAGGCAGAGGCTGTGGTGTGCCAAGATCACACCATTGCACTCCAGCCTGGGCAACAAGAGTGAAACTCTATCTAAAAAAAATAAATAAATAAAATAAAATAAAATAAAATAAAAATGTTCACCAAGAATATTGGAATATGACCTTATTTGTTGCGGATGTATTTAGTTAAGATAAGATTATACTGGATTACGTGGGCCCTAAATCCAATGGCTGGTGCCCTTACAAGAAGATTAGTTGAAGACAGACACACATAGAAGGAAAATGTACATGTGACAATGCAGGCAGAGATTGCAGTAATGCAGCCACAAACCAAGGATCACCCAGGATTGCTGGGGAGCCACCAGGAGCCAGGAGAGAAGCAAAGAATAAATCCTTTGCTATAGTTTGGCTGTGTCCCCACCCAAATCTCATCTTAAATTGTAGCTCCCATAACTCCCATGTGTCATGGGAGGGACCTGGTGGGAGGTAACTGAATCATAGAGTTGGGTCTTTCCTATGCTGTTCCCATGATAGTGAATAAGTCTCATGAGATCTTATTCTTTCATTAAGAGAAGCTGCCCCGCACACACTCTCTTGCCTGCCACCATGTAAAACGTGTCTTTGCACCTCCTTTGCCTTCCACCATGATTGGGGGGTCTCCCCAGTCATGTGGAACTGCGAGGCCACTGAACCTCTTTTTCTTTGTAAATTTTCCAGTTTCAGGTATGTCCTTATTGGCAGCATGAGAACAGACTAATACATCCTTAGAGTTCTCAGAAGGAATCCACCTTGCTTACACCTTGGTTTACGACTTCTAGCTTCCAGAACTAAGAGAATAAGTTTCTGTTATTTTAAGCTGCTCCGTTTGCAGTAATTTGTTATGGAAGGGGTAGGAAATGAATACACTTGGCAGCTGCCATTCATCCTTTGAGTCTCAAGTAAATGCTGCATCTTAAGAGTAGCTTTCAATGGCCCTTAGAGTAGTCAGTTGTTTTCCAACTTTCATGTGCTTCAGAAGAATGGAAGGTGGGCGTTTCTAAAGAATGGAAATCCCTGCATCCCAACCCCAGAGATCCTGACTCAGTAGTTTGGAAGGGACCTAGGAATGTATATATTTAACAAAGCTGCCTGTAGGCCCCTCCCCTCCAGGGGGTTGATGCTGATACGGCTAATTTATAGAACACACAGAAAAATCTGTTCTAGGCTAGGTTAATTCAACTACATTCCACTCCTGGTTTCCCATAACAAGCACTATAACCTTCAATAAATGCATTTAGCTCTCACTAGACTTGGCTTCTAATCAATACTTAATTGCTTAATGAAAGAGGAGGATAGTGAGAGACTAGGCCAACAGAGGCAGAGGTTCGCAGACAGGAAGAGCTGAAGATGAAATGAGAAGCTTGGGATACAGTTCTTGACCACTTTATAAAATCAGCTTTATCACTGCAGAGTTTCAGTTGGGAACAGAGGTGGATAACGAGAAGGTGACTGGGCTTAGGCTTCAGAGACCATAACTTAAGGCAATGTGTTTTTATGCTACCCCAACTCTGCAACTCTGCACTAGTAATTTTGAATCTTTTTCTTTCTTTCTTTCGGAGACAGTCTCGCTCTGTCAGCCAGGCTGGAGTGCAGTGGCATGAACTCAACTCACTGCAATCTCCGTCTCCCAGGCTCAAGCAATTCTCCTGCCTCAGTCTCCTGAGTAGCTGGGATTACAGGTGTGTGCCACCACACCCGGCTAATTTTTGTATTTTCAGTAGAGATGGGGGTTTCCCCATATTGGCCAGGCTGGTCTCGAACTGCTGACCTCAACCAATCTGCCCGCCTCGGCCTCCTAAAGTATGAATGTTTTCTTATGGAGGGCTCCCAAATTGTGTAAGTCTCACATCTCATATAAGTTAGATCTACCTTGAAGCCGAGCATGTTGGCTCACGCCTGTAATCCCAGCAATTTGGGAGGCCGAGGCGGGTGGATCACAAGGTCAGGAGATCAAGACCATCCTGGCTAACATGGTGAAACCCCATCTCTACCAAAAATAGAAAATATTAGCCAGGCGTGGTGGCAGGCACCTGTAGTCCCAGCAACTCGGGAGGCTGAGACAGGAGAATGGCATGAACCTAGGAGGCGGAGCTTGCAATGAGCCGAGATTGCACCACTGCACTCCAGCCTGGGGGACAGAGCGAGACTCTGTCTCATAAAAACAAACAAACACACACACACACACACACACGAAAAAACAAACAAACAAACAAACAAAAAACCTAGACCTACCTTGGCTCAAGAAATAGGAAAAGGTGAGCTTAAGTTGACAGGGGAGGGTTCTGTTTAGTAAGAGAAAAATTCTGGGGTTTCTGGTGTTTGCTCTATGGGGTTGCCCAACAGGGAGTTACTGAGGCTGCTGGTGTAAAGAGAAGACAGACTCATGTGGTTCAGAAAGCTTGATCTGATCTTGAAAGAGAAGTATGCGAGACTAGTCATCCTAAATCTGCTCACTGCTTAGTGTATGGTAGAAATGCAATTAACATCAATCTTCCCAACCTTCTTGCTTCTTCCAGCCTCATTAAAACATAGCTCAGCAGCAGCCAAATGTGAGCACTCACCCCACAACAGTGAGGGAGAACTTGCTGAAAATGATTGCCTAGTTATACTAGAAAAACATGGCCTCCTTGTTCTACTCCTCCTAAACTTCTGAAATTAGATTCACACCATTTTCATTCCTGGGACAACGTGGATAAAGTGACTCCTAAGATTACAAACTCAAGTGACAAGCAACTCAATCACAGAAGGAACTAAAAGACCCTCCTTCCTGTCAATTCACAGGGGTCTGGGGAGACTCAAGAGCTGGGCAAACATTTCCAGAAGAACTGCTGGTTATCAAAAGCCCTATTTGTCAATGACAATACTGTCTTCTTCTCTGGTGTTAATTAGTCATTTCACACAGCATCTTTGACAAGGAGTTAAGTCCCAGTTAACCCAGATCTCAGACAAGATGGAGTAGCAGGGGAGCAAAGGGGCTGTATCAAGACCATGCTACAAATTGTTGGGCCGGCTGAGATTAGAAAGAGAAGATTCCAGACTCCTGAGATGGGCTTTTCTAGGCAAGAAAACAAAAGGCATAGGAAGGAAAACAAAGCTTCACAGCTAAACTAAAATGGAAAATACTCACCATCCAATTGAGAGCATTCAACAGACATTTATTAACCAACTTCAATGAGCAAACATTGAGATAAAAGTTCTATAAATATTTGTTGTTGTAGATTAGGTACTTTTGGGAAATCAGTCTTTGGGCATCTCCAAAAGTCACCCATGTGAAAAGACAAAACAAAAACAACAACAACAAAAACCACACAACAACAACAGTAACAGCAACAAAAACTGTGGTAACATGTAGATCTTGTATTTTGATTTTCTTTTTTTTTTTTTTTTTTCTTTAATTTATTTATTATTATTATACTTTAAGTTGTAGGGTACATGTGCATAACATGCAGGTTTGTTACATATGTATACTTGTGCCATGTTGGTCTGCTGCACCCATCAACTCGTCATTTACATCAGGTATAACTCCCAATGCAATCCCTCCCCCCTCCCCCCTCCCCATGATAGGCCCCGGTGTGTGATGTTCCCCTTCCTGAGTCCAAGTGATCTCATTGTTCAGTTCCCACCTATGAGTGAGAACATGCGGTGTTTGGTTTTCTGTTCTTGTGATAGTTTGCTAAGAATGATGGTTTCCAGCTGCATCCATGTCCCTACAAAGGACGCAAACTCATCCTTTTTTATGGCTGCATAGTATTCCATGGTGTATATGTGCCACATTTTCTTAATCCAATCTGTCACTGATGGACATTTGGGTTGATTCCAAGTCTTTGCTATTGTGAATAGTGCTGCAATAAGCATACGTGTGCATGTGTCTTTATAGCAGCATAATTTATAATCCTTTGGGTATATCCCCAGTAATGGGATGGCTGGGTCATATGGTACATCTAGTTCTAGATCCTTGAGGAATCGCCATACTGTTTTCCATAATGGTTGAACTAGTTTACAATCCCACCAACAGTGTAAAAGTGTTCCTATTTCTCCACATCCTCTCCAGCACCTGTTGTTTCCTGACTTTTGAATGATCGCCATTCTAACTGGTGTGAGATGGTATCTCATTGTGGTTTTGATTTGCATTTCTCTGATGGCCAGTGATGATGAGCATTTTTTCATATGTCTGTTGGCTGTATGAATGTCTTCTTTTGAGAAATGTCTGTTCATATCCTTTGCCCACTTTTTGATGGGGTTGTTTGTTTTTTTCTTGTAAATTTGTTTGAGTTCTTTGTAGGTTCTGGATATTAGCCCTTTGTCAGATGAGTAGATTGCAAAAATTTTCTCCCATTCTGTAGGTTGCCTGTTCACTCTGATGGTAGTTTCTTTTGCTGTGCAGAAGCTCTTTAGTTTAATTAGATCCCATTTGTCAATTTTAGCTTTTGCTGCCGTTGCTTTTGGTGTTTTAGACATGAAGTCTTTGCCCATGCCTATGTCCTGAATGGTACTACCTAGGTTTTCCTCTAGGATTTTTATGGTATTAGGTCTAACATTTAAGTCTCTAATCCATCTTGAATTAATTTTCGTATAAGGAGTAAGGAAAGGATCCAGTTTCAGCTTTCTACTTATGGCTAGCCAATTTTCCCAGCACCATTTATTAAATAGGGAATCCTTTCCCCATTTCTTGTTTTTCTCAGGTTTGTCAAAGATCAGATGGCTGTAGATGTGTGGTATTATTTCTGAGGACTCTGTTCTGTTCCATTGGTCTATATCTCTGTTTTGGTACCAGTACCATGCTGTTTTGGTTACTGTAGCCTTGTAGTATAGTTTGAAGTCAGGTAGCGTGATGCCTCCAGCTTTGTTCTTTTGACTTAGGATTGTCTTGGAGATGCGGGCTCTTTTTTGGTTCCATATGAACTTTAAAGCAGTTTTTTCCAATTCTGTGAAGAAACTCATTGGTAGCTTGATGGGGATGGCATTGAATCTATAAATTACCTTGGGCAGTATGGCCATTTTCACGATATTGATTCTTCCTATCCATGAGCATGGTATGTTCTTCCATTTGTTTGTGTCCTCTTTGATTTCACTGAGCAG
This sequence comes from Papio anubis, assembly GCF_008728515.1. Taxonomy (NCBI): domain Eukaryota; kingdom Metazoa; phylum Chordata; class Mammalia; order Primates; family Cercopithecidae; genus Papio; species Papio anubis. Next base: position 66,510,526 of record NC_044993.1, read on the forward strand.
TGGTTTGTAGTTCTCCTTGAAGAGGTCCTTTACATCCCTTGTAAGTTGGATTCCTAGGTATTTTATTCTCTTTGAAGCAATTGTGAATGGAAGTTCATTCATGATTTGGCTCTCTGTTTGTCTGTTACTGGTGTATAAGAATGCTTGTGATTTTTGCACATTAATTTTGTATCCTGAGACTTTGCTGAAGTTGCTTATCAGCTTAAGGAGATTTTGGGCTGAGACAATGGGGTTTTCTAAATATACAATCATGTCATCTGCAAACAGGGACAATTTGACTTCTTCTTTTCCTAACTGAATACCCCTGATTTCTTTCTCTTGCCTAATTGCCCTAGCCAGAACTTCCAACACTATGTTGAATAGGAGTGGTGAGAGAGGGCATCCCTGTCTTGTGCCAGTTTTCAAAGGGAATTTTTCCAGTTTTTGCCCATTCAGTATGATATTGGCTGTGGGTTTGTCATAAATAGCTCTTATTATTTTGAGGTACGTTCCATCAATACCGAATTTATTGAGCGTTTTTAGCATGAAGGGCTGTTGAATTTTGTCAAAAGCCTTTTCTGCATCTATTGAGATAATCATGTGGTTCTTGTCTTTGGTTCTGTTTATATGCTGGATTATGTTTATTGATTTGCGAATGTTGAACCAGCCTTGCATCCCAGGGATGAAGCCCACTTGATCATGGTGGATAAGCTTTTTGATGTGTTGTTGAATCCGGTTTGCCGTACGATTTGAAGGAAAACTAGAGTATGTATTTTGATTTTCTAAGGGACGAAAAGAAAATGTTCTCTGCCTTCTGTGCAGGGTTTCACAGCAATGAGTTGTCTGGGCAGGGGACATTTTGCATTTCAACCAAATGACCCTAATCCCTTGATTTATGGACCTGTCTCTGCTATTTGATGCTGTATCAACTGCATTCTGAGAAGTTCATTTATGGGCTTCTTCCACTTTCAAAAGCTTGTCCTAATTATGCAGATCTAGGGCACATATTGTGATTCCTACTTTCATTTCCTCAAATGGAGCTGGTGCATAAGGGTACCGGAGACCCATGGGCCTCCAGGTTAAGAGAGGAGAACTGGGGAGTGCTATTGTTCAGAAGCTAAGATTACAAAGGCTCTACCAATATTAAACACATAGTATCACTAATTTCTTATTGTTAATTTCTTTCTGCTGTTCATTTTACTCATACTCATACTAGCAGTAATACTACCGTCTTTTCTTTGTTTAATCCTTGCTAACTGCCCAGGCACATGCTGAACCCTTTAAAATGCACTATCCCGACCCTGTACCACATTCCTCATCAGCACCAAGCATCTCCAGGTGACAAGACAGTATTTTTCCAGGCAATCAAGAACATTGCTTTTTCTTATTCCCAAAAGAAAAAACAAAAAACCAAAAAAACAAAAAACACTTCAAAGTCAGGCTCAGCAACACGAGTTAGAAAATGTTCTTCATATGACACACCATGATTATGGATTTGTTGAGACTCAGAATTCATGGTAAGCTGTTATGGGTAGTAACTATCTATCTGCATTCACCCAGACCCTTTAAATACAGACCAGGATTAAGAGTAAAATGTCAGTGGGGCACAGTGGCTCATGCCTATAACCCCAACACTTTGGAAGGCCGAGGTGGGAGAATCACTTGAGCACAGGGGTTCAAGACCAGCCTGGGCAACGTAGGGAGCCCTCATCTCTACACATAATTTAAAAATTAGCCAGGTGTGGTGGTGTGCACCTATGATCCAGCTACTTGGGAGACTAAGGTAGAAGGATCACTTGAACCTGGGAGGTCGTGGCTGCAGTGAGCTAGGATCATGCCACCGCAGTCTAGCTTGGGAGACAGAGCAAAACCCTGTCTCCAAAAGAAGTCTACCCAGGCCAATCGGAACCCAGTCAGAGGAATTTTTGCAGAACATCTTGATTATTTACAAAGCTGCCTTTGCTTTCCGCTCTCCCCCTAGGCTGTTAAGTCTTCACAACCCTGTTCTCTTTTCCCAGTATTGCCATTGACATCCCTCATTGAAGCCCCATCTCTAGACTCTAACATCTAGATAACCAACTTCTGAATTTGTACATCTTCTTACAACAATGACTCTGACCCAATCCTAGGGACTCTGTCCCAGCCAGACCACACCCACATTTTCTGGATGACCCATTAGAAAACAGGTTAGAACATAGATAAATACATGTGTAAGCTCCAGAAGATATTTACGTGAGACTCAACCCTGAAGACCTGCATAACTATAATCTGAACTAATAACCCCAGCTAATGTTGGTTTAGTATAACGTTGGTTTAGTATAATAATGTGATTCATCAAGAGTTTTGCACATGTGTGGTCTTGTTTAACTTCCATGTATATTAGCACGTCTAACTTGAGGCAACCACAGACAACAATTCTAACTATTTCTTCATAGGCAAAGTGGAAGTTTCCCTTGAAGATAAATATGTACAGCTTTGGTTTCTCCCAGAGAAAGGAATGCCTCAGGTAACAAAGGAATACAAATCAGTAGTGACCTATTGTAGGAAGTTTAGACGCCCAAAAATTTCACCCGACATGCATCCCTAAGTAGCCTCAAGGTCTTAAAATAGTTCATCTGTCTGTACTTCAGTTTTGTAATATATAAAATAGGAGCAATGGATCTCTTCTGGGTAATTCTCAAGGTTTTTGGTTTTAGAGAGGTTCAAATAAGACAACACATGTGAAATGATTTCAAGTTTGTGAAAAGTAGATATACACAGAAGTCTATATCTATAGACATATATAGAAATACACTGCACTTTTTTTACATTATTACATTGAACTCTATTAATGAAATGGCTTAGAAAAAAATATGTTTCAAAGAGCCACAGAAATATAAGATGAGGATACTTTTTACACCAACAAGGTTGTTGGGTTCATATCTGGCAGGATTCAAGGGTCTTAGCCTACCAGTCAAATACTGAACTGAAATCTTATAAGAGAGGGGGAGGGGGCAGAGAAAGAGGGGGAGGGGGCAGAGAAAGATGGGAGGGGGAGCTCTTGAAGCCAGAGCTTATTAAATCAATTACATGATTAATGTGAAAGAGAGTGTGCGAGACAGGAGGGGGATGGGGCAGGAGTTCACTCAGCACCGTAAAGGCTGCTGATCAGGCATTTTCTGTAACCTTCTAAGCCACCAAGAAAATTGCCTCTTGGTATATGAATCAAACTGGAGAAATATATTTGTTGGCAGCTTTTCATATTTAAAAAAAAAAGGTGGTAGTATATGAAATCTCCTGCACCGCTCAATCTTAGAATTGACAGGTATTAGAAATATTAGAAACATCTCCACAGGAATTGAAAATGACATTTTATCCTTGGTAAGAGTGTTCTCGTGCAACTGAAGGGTCAGGCTTGTGGTTTTGATATGAATGGGGATGCCCAAAGTAAAAAGGATGCTAATTAAAGTGTTTGATGGTGTTTCCTTCTCAGTGCATTATGGTAGAAATATGTAAATCCCCAATATGGCTTGAGTTCCACAAAAGATCATTAGTCAGGAACAGGCAATGGCTCAAATCATCTCCTTGATGGAGTTTTCAGATAAATCCTTCTCAGGGGCCATAGGCCAGGTCCTGAATCAGAAAAAAAAAAAAACAAATCACCCAGCCACCCTGACCAAATTAGCTGATCTGGTGGGTGACGATGGATGTCTGAGGCCACGGTTTCTATTAGCAACCAGGTCTTTCTCGTTCCGGTTGACAAGACGGACAACCATCCACCCTCGTAAAAGATTCATGACCCAACTTTGCACTCTCTACTGCTTGCTTTCTCATAAAACCAGTGCAAATCCTATCAAAAATTTAGCAGAATCCCTGCCTCATCTGTTTAGGCCTGAAGCTAGTTGCAGGGACAACTCATTAGGGACAGGCTCATTAAAACCAGCCCTTGGGCAAAAGCAGTTTGCGGCCTCCTCATTTTTATTCACTCTCACCTCCCTGCCCAACCTCCTTGAGCCCTGAGACACAGGGCTTCTAATACTTTTGTACAGTGTGCAGGTCTGTTCACAGAGTTGCAGGGCCCAGAGTTCGACAAATGCTGCTCCTTACGTCTGCCAAAAATGATCTCTGTCTTCTCCTTTGTGTGCCTAAGGAAGACTGTGCTAGGACAGGGATTGTTGCTGGAGAAGGCAGAGGAGGGAATCCAGAAGGCTGGCCAGCTTTTCACCTGGGGATGGCTGGGGAGAACACCTGGCATTGGAGTAGTCAGGAGACCCCTTAGGACCAAGCCGGAGCTCTGGCAGAACGAAGGCCAAAAGGTAAAATCTTTGGGGTCCCATTCATGCGTCATGTTCAGCCCAGCACTCAGACCCCTGGGCACCTGGAGCCTGAGCAACAGCCTGCCTAATGGATTCATTACCAGATGTTTTCTGCTATGTGCCAGGATCCCACTCTCCCCATGAACTAGGGGAAAAGCTCATTTGTGCTGACAAAGAGCTACTGAAATCTTCAGGCATGGTGGCAAAGAACGGGCAGCCCCAGTGCAGATGCAAAGCTTCCAGGCTGCCAGCATCTCCGGGCACATTTATTTTTGAAAGGGTGGGAGGAGAGCGCTACAGAGGCAAATGCCTGTGACAGCCAGTGGATAGTGAAGCAGGCTGGGCGAAGGTCAATCCTGAGGAAGAGGGTCCGTGTTGACCTGGGAGTGGAAAGCTCATCTCCACACTGAGGTGTGCAGGTGCTACAGAGCTCCAGCTGCTGGGTGAAGTGTTGGGATGCTGCCCGATATTCCAGATTGTCTGATTTTTTTGCAAGAAGCCAAAAATGTGGATTTTAAGTGAAATCTTTACATCTCTAAATATTGGCAGCTAATAACAGGGGAGAAAAAAGCAAAAACAAATCATATGTGTGAAACAAAGGCGTAGATTTCAGGTTTACAACACCTGACGTGAAAAAGATATTATAGTAGGAGCAAAATAGATACTAGTCTTAGGTTTTACTACATCCCAGTGACACTGGCACGTCCATGAATCCCTAGAGGCCCTTCTCTGCTCTTCTGTAATGGGAGGCTTAGGCAACATGATCTCTCAGAGCAAAACTCTCTCTCTAATCCTTTGAAAATAAACTTTATTAGGTAGGGTTTTTAGTTTCCAAAGCATTTCACCATCTCAAATGGAACTAATATGCTAACAGCTCCACCATTGCCAAAGCCTTTGATGCTGATTGTTCTTAAAGCATAGATTACTAGCCTTACAAAGCTTTCAGAGGGAGAATTGCCAAGTCATGTGCATGCAGCATCAATTTCCTGAGTTTCCTGGGCCAACGGTGAGCAGGAGAACCCTGGTGTGAGCTCCATCTCATGGAGAGGAAGGCAGGTCACTTCTCCCATTTCTCTTTTAATAGGATATATTAGGAAAATAATTGCTGTCTTTTTTTTTTTTTCTTTGGTTTTTAAGAAATGGGTCCTTATTCTGTCACCCATGCTGGAGTGCAGTGGCATGATCCTAGCTCAATGCAACATCAAACTCTGGGCTTAAGCAAACCTCCCACCTCGGCCTCCCGAGCAGCTGGGACTACAGGTGTGCACCACCACACCAGGCTAACTGAGCTGGACTTTATCAGAGGTTGGCATATTAGGCCACGCTGGACCCTGAAAATTCCTTGGAGCCCCCCTGGGGGCTGCTAAATTTGAGGGACAGAGAGGAAGGGATGAAGCTGAAGAGGAAGATGCAAAGTCCTGTGTTTCATTTCCTTTCCTTCTTCCCTCCTCCCCAGCCCTAAACAGAAAACCTCTACTTTATCAGCGCTGTGTTGCTCATTCACTGAATCTTTGAGCCAAACCTGTGAGGCTAAAAATAAATGCATTAATAAATCCATTAAGCAACCATCCAGATTAAAAGTATGAAAATCACGACGGGATCTCTAAGTCCTAATTGCCTATAAGCCTGAGGATTCACTGACCCAGCTCAACTGCTGCCTAATGTTGGCCACATTCCTTGGGCTCTCTGTGCCTTCATGAGCCATACCCATCATTAACTGAGGTTGGGGACATACAAAGGGACATAGACTTGGGAGATATTTTCTTCTCTAAAATCACCATATTCATTTTCTACCCCGTTTCCCCCACCTCAAAAGCTTACATTAAAAACAATCTTGCTTTTTTACAGTGTTAGTTCACATACCCACCTGGTTCCATTCTCATATGCTATGGCTGGGATACCAAACTCTCTGCTGTTTATTTGGGAAGACTAGCAGGCCACAGTGGCATGAATTTATGTTACCATAAAAGATTTGGGGCCAGGTGCGGTGTCTTATGTCTGTAATCCCAGCAGCTTGGGAGGCTGAGGCGGGCAGGTCGCTTGAGCCCAGGAGTTCAAGACCAGCCTAGGCAACAAGGCAAAACCCCAGCAACTTGAGGGGCTGAGGTGGGAGGATCACCTGAGCCCGGGAGGTGGAGGCTGCTGTGAGCTGTGATCTCACCACCGCACTGCAGCCTGGGTGACAGAATGAGACCCTGTCTTGAAAAAAGAAAAGATTTGGTTGTTTTGTGGTTCAGGAAACTTGGAGCCTTGACTGCTAATACAAAGCAACGATTTTCTATTAGCTCTGAACACACTGGCACTTCTCTTTTCCACCTATACCATTGTTACCTCTTCCTCAAACCCCATTCCAATTTGACAAGCAAGAAATCTGTAAATTTGGGGGTAGATGCTCAGGAAAGAGTATGCATGAGGAAAAGACACATCCATTAGCAATGCAGATACAGTCACAAACGAGACAGCACTTGCATGAATAGTGCCTTTAAAACAGTTATTTAATCCAGCTAAAATTTATCTTCAGGAAAAACTGAGCAGCATTGGGACTCAAGACATTTTGCATTTAAAACATGGATTAAATGCTCTCCTCGTTGCCTTTCTTTAAGGGAGATATTTGCAAATCTCCTATCGACTTGCAAGGCCTGGAGATGGCAGGAACTAGATGGATAATTCTGGGTTAAAAATTGTGCCCAGGCAAGAAGAATACAGATGATTTGTTTTCTTCTTAAAGTGAATGGATGCCTTTTCCTCCATCCAGAAAGAAAGGTGAGGCTGGATTTTTTTTTTTTTTAATCTGCCTTTCGCAGCACCGTTTAGCCAGTACAGCCTCATGACGTTCCATGAAAAGAGAGACATGAAGGTTCAAATCACTGTCACTGGCACCTGAAGAAGGGCCACTGGGGCATGATCATGCGATTCAGACGTTTTGCTCCTTTCACTGGATTTTCTGAGTTCAAGGCCTCCTGCAATGGTGAAGATGAGCACAGCGCGAAGTCCTGCGTAAAGAAGACTTAAGCAGAAGGACTAGGGCATCCATTCGCCAGCTCCAGGACCGTGCTTCTCTGGGCATCCTGCGCGTGCACAGACAGGCCCCGCGTTGGCTCCACAAAACAAAGTGCGGTGGTTTCCGCTGAACTCCGCTCACGGCGCGACCTGCCCTCATTAAAGATTCTCTACAAACAGGTGCTTCTCACTGGGCTGACTTCTGAAATGGCTTTCTTTTTATTCCCAGGGACACATCAAGAGCTGAACGGGGGGGATTCATGCAGTATAGATCAGTCGGCCATTGACAGAGCATCAGGCTTTGACAAGCTGCTTGGCGCGGTTGAAAGTCTAGGTTGGGCCTGGGCCCATCAAGGCTACGTTATTGAATTATTGACAGGCGCTCACCGTGGTGCAAGGGGAGAACGAACCATAGCCTCAGCTCAATAAAGATGAAATGGGAACCCTCTCTGAAGCCGACTTTAGCACGTTAAAGGAGTTTTAATGGGCTGGTTTAAAATTCAGTAAGAGAATGCATTAGGCTGATTATATTTTTCAATGGCTAAATGCAGGCACGCACATAAGTTTGGGATTCCGAGGGTTTACAAATGAGTGGGGAGCCTGTCAGGACGAATTATGCCCTTCTAAAGGAAGGCTGGTGTCCGTGGATATTCCAGCCTGATCCCCAGAGCAGTTATTGTCCTGCCCTCTCTCCTTGATTTCCTTCTGGTGCTCTCCCAGGACAGCGCTAAACGGCTAATCTGAATTTAATAAAATGAACCTGTCTCACCATCATGGTCACCGTGGCCCCAGAGGACCCAAACCATGGACTGACATGCACAGTAGCACTCTTCACCTCCCTCACATCCCCTTTACAACTTCCATCCCCATCCCTGGCAAGAATAAGGTATTTCTCATATCTGCATCTTATTAGAGAGAGGACATGAAGAACTCTCTGTAGCCAGTGTCCCCTGGTTAGTAAATTAACATTCACCATTCTGATTTTTCTTATATAATCTTTTCTTCTTTAAATTCCCACCTGCCAAGATTTACTTGTATTTTAATAGCTGATGTCAGACAAGCATTGCGGAGCAAGTCCCATCTCAGAACTATAATTTTAAATACAATGAGACGTGCATCAACTGTCGCATTGACATGCAGGGAGTTATTCCACGTGGACTTTTAAAGTGCATCCTAAAAGCTTCAAAGACCTAGCACATTTTAAAAGAATTTAAATTGATGATCGCGGTGTGGTTTTTTTTTTTTTTTTTAAAGCAATTTGTCTAATATGACCCTATGTTCATTTTTTTTCTGACTTTGCTTCCAACGGGCTGCCTCCTGTCAAGTTGCAGAAGGGGCCGACCAGCACATCTAAATCTGTGTTCATTTGCCTTCCACAAGATTATCTTTGCCACATTGAGCAGTATAAGTAAATCAAAGATGCTTCTCAGGGCTGCAGGAGTAGGCTAATCTCCAGACAAATATTTAGAAGGCAGCTTTGCCTACTCTGGCCTTAATCGTTTCCAACTGATTTGACTTATTCTAATTACAGCCTTTATGTTCTAAAAGCCATTTTTATGTTGCCGGGGAGCAGTTTCATTGCAAATACATGAAATTTTGCTGAGTTTCCGTTCCCATGTTGATTATGGAAATGGTACTCTGCAGCTTGGCTCTAATTAGAAAAACACACTGCAAGGAACGTCAACAATTTTTAACATTAATAACGCGCCAACAGTGTCCTTTTGTCTCTTTTAACATCCCTTCCACAGAGTCTGACACAGGAGAGCCCGTGATTCACTGTGCGACGGAAGTAGGACTCATTTTTCCCAGGTTTGATGGACAGGAACTCCTCCCCCACCCCCAAAGTGGGAGCTGCCTGTTTGGAGAAGGAGGATACTAATTTAATATAACAGAAAAGGCAGGGGGTGGGGCGGGGGGGGGGGACAAAGATAATTGAATTCTAGCATAGTTGAGGATTGTAGGTTTGTTTGTGATTATGAACTTGGAAAATTCTAGCGCAGTATCATAAAACAGATTAACGGTCCTATGGCAAATCAGAGAGCTCCGTGATGCTTCTGCTCTATGGCTTTTTGGTGTCATGAGATTTGTTTTTTTGAGACAGAGTCTCACTCTGTCACCCAGGCTGGAGTGCAGTGGTGTGATCTTGGCTCACTGCAATCTCTGTCTCCTGGGTTCAAGAGATTCTCCTACCTCAGCTTCCCGAGTAGCTGGGATTACAGATGTGTATCACCAATGCCCAGCTATTTTTTTGTTTTGTTTTTTGTATTGTTTTTTAGTAGTGGTGGGGGTTTGCCATGTTTGCCAGGCTGGTCTCAAACTCCTAACCTACGGTGATCCACCTGCCTCAGCCTCCCAAAGTGCTGGGATTACAGGTGTGAGCCACTACACCAGGCTGAAATTTTAAAATATGTTAAGAAAATCCCAACAAGGAGATCAAACAATTTTCTAGATATCTCACTGAGATGGCAGGTCGGACACCAGGAGCCGGAGCTCAGGACATCTCATCCTCAAAGGTTCCCGAGGGATCCTCTGCAAATGCCTGATGGCCAAGAATGAGTTAACCCAGCGCCAACCCTTTAACCTCATGGGGCCTCAGTTTATTCATCTTTAAAATGGGACTACTTATGCCTGCCCCCTAGAGTTTTGGACGGATGAGGCATGATACCATGCTGTTGCACTGGGTTGTGAAGACACATGTCTCCACTCGTATTTGACAGTGATCTGATAGACACTGTCCAAATTTCACATATCCCTAACCTTTGAACAGGCAATTCCAGTTATTGTAAAATATATGACACACACTATATGTGTTCAAACACGTTTGTCCAAGGTTGCCTACCACAGTAATTTAGGATACAATGAAAGAGGATGGGAGAAACAACTGAAAATAATATAAACATCCACCCATAGGAAAGATGCTCATGATTCGTTGTTGAATAGAAAAAAAAAAAAATAAGAACAGAGTGACTTCTATTGAAAAAATATAAATTCCTCAGTCAAAAGAGAGGAGCATATAAACTGGAAATGTACTTCCAATCTGTCCTTCAAAAGGCTGTCTTGACTTACACTCTCCATAACAGAGTTGTTTGCATATGTGGAGAGAAGGTTTCACTATGTTCAAGGAGCTTTCACGCCCCACCCTCCCTAAAAAATTGACTGAAGGTCATAGTGCAGAGAAAAGAAAAGAGGCTGCTATGTCATAAAAGGAATGACATGCTGCAGTGATGTTGATGTATTTCAACAAGTGCTGCCTGCTTTGGTCATTTCCGTGGGAAAACACACACACACGCACACACACATACCCCAGCGGGCCAACTCCTACAGTTACAGTGCAACTTAGTGCATGGAGGAATGAGCCTTGAATTTCTTTGACACAGGATCTGGCACTGTGGCTGTGATGTCTGCCTGGATGATGAAGCTCTTTAAAGAAAATTATTTAGCCCTGCACCTAAGCCCCCTCTGAAGGCCAAAACCCACAGTTAAATAGCTTCAGGGACAGGCAATTTTCCTGGTAGTGAGCCAAATTCTCCTTCGAGCTGGCTTGCAATAGTTCATCTTGCATTTTCCACCTGACGGTCCTTAACCCAGGTCCTGCTGAAAAGCCTCATGGATGTAGAGGCTGCTGCTTCAAGGAGGTGAAGCCTAACACCTCACCCTTAAGTGTCAACTGCTCATAGTGATTTCCTTCCAAAGAGCGCAGTACGCAGAGAGGAAAAATGAGACAGGCACTGCCTCAGCCAGATGATCAAGGTGAACATCAATAGCGATAAGTCATTTTCATAATATGTACCACTGAAATGGTATGATGCAAATGGCGTGCTGTCTGTCTGGTCTTCCTCTCCATAACCCGTAACTCCAGTCTCATCATCAGACGAACCCCTCAATGGAGGGACACGCTACAAAACACCTGCTTAGTACTCCAAAAAAGTCAAGGTCATTAAATACAAGGAGAGTCTAAGAAATAGTCACAGACCAGAAGGGACTAAGAAGACATGACAATTAAATGTAATGTGAGATCCTGGAACAGAAAAAAATGAGGTAAAAACTAAGGAAATCTGAATAAAATGTAGACATTAGTTAACAATAATGTATCAATATTGGTTCATTAGTTGTGATAAATGTACCATATCGATGAAAAGTGTTAACAAGACGGCACTTTGGGAGGCTGAGGCGGGCAGATCTCTGAAGGTCAGGAATTTGAGACCAGTCTCACCAACATGGTGAAACTCCGTCTCTACTAAAAATACAAAAATTAGCAGGGCATGGTGGTGCATGCCTGTAGTCCCATCTACCCAGGAGGCTCAGGCACGACAATCACTTGAGTCTGGGAGGCAGAGGTTGCCATGAGCGGAGATGACACCACTGCACTCCAGGCTGGGTGATCGAGCGAGACTCAATCTCAGGAAAAAAAAAAAAAAAAGTTTAAAAGAGGACAAACTAGACACTAGGCAGATGGAAACTCGCTGGACTGTCTTTGCAACTTTTCTGTAAATGTAAAAGTATTCTAAAATAAAATGTTTATTTAAAATACTACACTTTAGAGTCCTCTTAGGGCCTCTGAAGGATGCAGTCTAGTAGCTCATGCTGACCTCATGTTTGGGCCTCTTTTTTTTTTTTTTTTTTTTAATTGAGACAGTCTTGCTCTGTCCCCCAGGCTGGAGTGCAGTGGTGCAATCTCAGCTCACTGCAAGCTCCGCCTCCCGGGTTCACGCCATTCTCCTGCCTCAGCCTCCCGAGTAGCTGGGACTACAGGTGCCCACCACCACGCCCGACTAATTTTTTGTATTTCTAGTAGAGATGGGGTTTCACCGTGTTAGCCAGGATGGTCTCCATCTTCTGAGGTCATGATCTGCCTGCCTCAGCCTCCCAAAGTGCAGGGATTATAGGCATGAGCCACCGCGCCCAGCCCCTGCTTCATCTCTTATACCACCACATGCCTGGCATCTCCTGAGCTCTTACCTGGTTTATGAAACTTTACCCTGTGCTCTCCAAAATCAGCCCTGATATTTCTTCCTTTTTACCTGCTTTACATCTTTTAGTGTCTGTCTGATTATTCAGGCTTGACTCCTCCAAGAGCAGTTTCCAACAGTATGAACTGTTCCCTCTGACCACTCTCATAAATACCCAAAATTGCATTAGTCTATTCAGCTTATAAATGAATTGTCTAACATACCTATCTACCACCCTTCTCTGAACTCCTGTGGAGATGGTCTCATCTACCTTTTTCTCCCTGTCATTTGGCTTAGTCCATGGCACACACAGGTGTTCAATAATATTTTTAGAAAGGCTGGCTGCCCAGCTGTCTGGCTGGACGGCTGGATGGTCAGTTGGATGACTGGATGATTAGATGGATGGGTGGTTGGGCGGATGGATGGATGAACAGATGGATGGACAGAAGGATGGTAGAAGGGATGGATGAATTTTCTATGTCTGATATTGTAGAAACTAAATTGGTAACCTGTCACCCAGACAACTCTTTAACACGTGAAGTCAGTGTGCTTCACCTATGTCACACCAAACCCTTAAGACTCAGTTCAGATGCCTCCTCCTTCATGCAGTCTTTCAGCAAGATTTCACCGCACACTTGTCCATACTCCAACACAGCACTATGCACTCATTTGTTTTGTATCTGCTCTACATGGAGCATGCATTATCCCCTATTAGACTTGAAGTTCCTCAGAACAAAGGCCATGTCGTCTCTCTATGATGACGTGGGGAGGAGAAAAAGTACTCGTGAGAATTTCCTTTAGAGAGACTACTGCCTTTATTGTGGAGAACGCCAAAGTAAGAGCTTAGTGTCTGAATCAGAACTGGACCCTTACTCACCCTCTCTCCCCACTATTTACTTTTACTAGAAGAGGCAAGAAAATCTTTTTGTATATTAAAGACACAAGATGTTTTAGACTTCCTCCTAGGAAGTTTCAGAAGGAAAGAAGGGAAGATCAGCAAGTTTGAGTACTTGGTTGGGGGAATTCGATGGGCACGCCAACCCCAACTGTCCCACTTCCATGGCTGTTGAGAAAGAATCCTGGGAAAACAAGATTATGTGGGAATTTTGCATGGCATTTGCTGGGGGCTACAAGATATAAAGCCCTTTCCCTGTTGCTCTCCACAGAAACTTCAGAGAAGTCTTCTACACAGTTCAAAAATGTCACTTGACACATCGAATTCTCTGGGGAAAACACCATAAGGCTGTTGATTCTGTGTTGTGATGGCCTGAAAACAGAGATGACCATGAATGCAAATTCACAAGCTGGGAAGCAGCAGAGAGAGCAAAGGAGCAGGCGTTCCAAGAACCAACAGAATGCTTGGGGGAGATTCCACACACCACAGAAAAGGCGGTTAGCTGGAGTCTAGGACAGGGCTCTCAAACTATGGCCTGTAGGCCAGATTCAGCCAACCATCTGCTTCTGTAAATAAAGTTTTATTAGAACACAGTTACCTCCATTTGTTTATGTATTGTCTGTGGCTACTTTCACACTAAAATGGCAGAGCTGAGTAGTTGTGACAGAGACCAGATGGCCCACAAAGCTCAAAATTGTTACTATCTGGTCCTTTATATAAAAAAAGTTTGTGCATACCTGTTCTAAGACAAGAAATCCTATGTCTTTAAGGTGCAATGCAACCTGAGTGATGGTCTCTCCAAGCAACCTCAGTAAGCACAACTATTGCATCAGGAGAATTCATACAAAGCTTCTCTTCTGGGATTGGGATCCTAAATTTTTCAAAGAGTAAAGATGAGCGGGGTAGCGGATTGGCCTTTTCTTTAGAAGTTATTTGTGCAGAGAATTTTACCAACACCCCAAAGTTCACTTGTCTCCCAGCAATCTATCCCACCTTGGGCGACTCATCCCACCTTTAAGATAAGAATGCAGGCCGGGCGCGGTGGCTCAAGCCTGTAATCCCAGCACTTTGGGAGGCCGAGACGGGCGGATCACGAGGTCAGGAGATCGAGACCATCCTGGCTAACACGGTGAAACCCCGTCTCTACTAAAAATACAAAAAACTAGCCGGGTGCGGTGGCGGGCGCCTGTAGTCCCAGCTACTCGGGAGGCTGAGGCAGGAGAATGGCGTGAACCCAGGAGGCGGAGCTTGCAGTGAGCTGAGATCCGGCCACTGCACTCCAGCCTGGGCGACAGAGCGAGACTCCATCTCAAAAAAAAAAAAAAGATAAGAATGCAAACTAAGGAAAGTGTGACAGCCACATTTCCGCCCTAGGCAAAAGCTCTGGGTGCCGGTAGGCACCCCTGCTGACCTGGCAATTTCTTTAATGACAAGCACAGTGTGGGGAGCATCCTGCGGGATCAGAGGACCCATCTGCCCCCACTGGTGAAGTGACACCCTCCTTCCCACTGGGCTGGCTGTAAGAAAAGCAAGTGGAAGGAACGGACATTCTAGGTGCCACAGGCTGCCCACTGGTGGGAATGCTTGGCATCCTCTAATGAGGCCTCAGAGAAAATCATCTTTTGTGCTAACTAGAAACAAACCCCTGTATCCTGTGAACCGGATGGTGGGGGAAAGGTCTTTTTAATGGGGAGCTAATTAGCTTAGCAATTAAGTGTTCTGCACCAGGGTAGCCGACTTCCCGGCCTCAAATACTAGTTTTCCCACTTAGTAATGTGGGTCTAAAGCAGGCCACTTAACCTCTCCATGCCTTTGTTCTGTAGCAATTGCCAGAGGCTAAGGAGAGGACAGAATGGAGAGGGACAGCTTAATGGATATGGGGTTACTTTTGAGGTTATAAAAATGTTCTGAAACTGGATAGTGATGGTGGTTGCATTAAATATCACCAACGACACATTTTATGTTATGCGTATTTTACCAACTTTTTTTTTTTTTTAAGTAAAAGACATATTAAGTCGGGCACAGTGGCACAGTGGCTCATGCCCATAATCCCAGCATTTTGGGAGGCCAAAGTGCTGGAATCGCTTGAGTTCAGGAGTTTGAGACCAGTCTGGGCAACATAGTAAGACCCCATTTCCACACACAAAAACACAAAAATTAAAAATTAACTGCGCATGGTGGTGCAGACCTGTAGTCCCAGCTACTTAGGAGGCTGAGGCAGGAGAATTCCTTGAGCCCACAAGCTTGAGGCCGCAGTGAGCTCTGTGACTACACCACTGCACTTCAGCCTGGCCAACAGAGTGAGACTCCTACTCAAAATAATAACAATAATAATAAAAGACATGTAAAAAGTAGGATCCCTTGTTAGAGTTAAGGAAATAAATCAAATGCGATAATCATGCAAAACACTAGCACAGTGCATGGCACACAGTAGACAGTCAATTTGGGTTTGAGGTTGCTATTATGGAAAAGCTAGTGCTGCCTGTGTCTTAGTAGAATGCCAGAGGACCAGGGTGGGCTTAGACTCCTGTTTGATGATTGTGAAAGCAAAACCACCACACAACATAGATTCAAGTACATGTGCTTCTATTTTTCTGAGTCTAAGAAACTAGCAAACTAATATTCTTTGGTATATCCCTATGTCTCGTTCTTTTCCAGTCACATCATACACGTTATTCAATATGCATGATAACCAAGTCCCCTTCCTACAAATAAGGATGCTTAGATCATAAAAAGTTAAGAGACTTACACTTGGCCATCCAGCTAGCAAGAGGACCAGGGTTCCTATGTGGCCCCTGGCCACTGAACTTGAAGTCCAATATACTATTCCATACCATGGTGGCAACTGTTGATGAAACACAGAATGGGTGGATACCTTTTTTTTTTTTGAGATGGAGTCTCACTCTGTCACCCAGACCAGAGTGCATTGGCATAATCTTGGCTCACTGAAACCTCTGCCTCCTGGGTTCAAGCAACTCTCCTGCCTCAGCCTCCCGAATAGCTGGGATTACAGGCACATGCCACCATGCCCGGCTAATTTTTTTTTTTTTTTTGTATTTTTAGTAGAGATGGGGTTTCACCATGTTAGCCAGGATGGTCTTGATCTCCTGACCTCATGATCCACCTGCCTCGGCCTCCCAAAGTGCTGGGATTACAGGCGTGAGCCACCGCGCCCGGCCGGTGGGTACCATTTTTAATTCAAAGAAGGAAGTTGTTTCAAAATATTCTCAGCAGTAAGATGCTGCAGCTTTGCTTTTGGGAATTGCATAAACTATGACCACAACCAAACAATAAATAATTTTTGAAACAGGGAATGGCTATAAGTGAAGACATGAGGTTGGAATAGTTACTCTGGGCCAATGGAACATTATTTATCCACACATACTTAAATGTGCTAGATTAATGATAAGCTCATTTGGCTGGATTATAGCCTTAGTGGCAAGAAAGTAGAACAAGCTTTTTATTTATTTATTTATTTATTTTTGAGACAGAGTCTCCCTCTGTTGCCCAGGCTGGAGTGCAGTGGCCGCATCTCAGCTCACTGCAAGCTCTGCCTCCCGGGTTTACGCCATTCTCCTGCCTCAGCCTCCCGAGTAGCTGGGACTACAGGCGCCTGCCACCTTGCCCGGCTAGTATTTTTTTTTTTTATTTTTTAGTAGAGATGGGGTTTCACCGTGTTAGCCAGGATGGTCTTGATCTCCTGACCTCGTGATCTGCCCGTCTCGGCCTCCCAAAGTGCTGGGATTACAGGCTTGAGCCACCGCGCCCGGCCTACAAGTTTTTAAAAATCAGTTCATTCAGCCAATTTGTTTTGAGCATGTACTCTCTGTAAAGAATCATGTTAGGAGCTGGGGAAAAACTATGATAACAAATGGCCCTAGACCAAGAGAAACTCTATCACAGGGAGAAAGTAAGTAGGTAAATGCAACACTGTCATATAAGTCCCGCAAAGGCAGAGATTTGTGTGTATTTTGTTTACTGATACATTCTGCAGCTTCTAGAAGAGTGTGCAATACAGAACGTATCTCAATAATTATTAATTGGAGTGATGACGAATGGAAAGGCAGAGTTTGCTGTTAGGGAAATAATAGGCTCTATGGAAGCACAGAAAGAAATATCTGAGTGATACTCTATCCATGCTCTTTTCCCAATAAAAATTGTAAATTCCCAATAAAAATTGTAAATTATCCACCTTTGCCATGTCCCATGATGGTTACATGGCAGCTTTTATCAGTTCCTCCCATCCTATATCCATCCATCGAACGACTATTTTCTGCTCACCTCCTCTAGATTTTAGGTTCTGGGTGTATGAGAGGACAAAACAGGTGGCTTCCTGTCCTCTTGAAGCTTAGTGTAGACTAAAATCCAAGGTAAAATCTTTGTAGACAGCTGTGAATGTGATGAAGGAAAGGTACCAGGTGCTGGCAGAGAGAATAAAAGTTGGCTGGGCAGGATCACTTTTGATGGGCCAGCCACAGAAGGCTTCTCAGAGGATGTGACACCAAGATCAACAGCTGATGAATGAGAAGGTGGTGAGGGAAGGAGAGGAAGCACGGCTTGTGCCAAGTCCTTGAGATCCCTGAGTGCTTCAGCATGAGGAAGAAGCCAGCATGTCCCGGGATGGGTGAGCAGGGAAGGAGCGACCAGAGAGAGGATGCGGCTGTGCCTTTGTCCAGTAGAAGGTGTCCCCTCCAGTTGCTCTGATTCACAAGATTCTATTCATACTATTCACTTCAGGAGATGTCAGAGAAGCCTTACCCGGCTCGATTTCCCGCCAACTCTGGAGCCGGGTCCTCTCCACTTCCACACATTCATTTCCACAAGACAGGTCACCTTTCCACCAGTGTGGACATCTCACAGTAGAATCAAGGAAAACAACAGAAATCCTCCTGTCTATTGATACACATTTTTTTTCTTTGCAGAGCGCCAGGCATTGTACTGTGTTGTATTTTACAACCTACAGGAGCAGAGGTGAGTGGTATCACTCACTACTAGCATTGCTGCTGCTGCTACTTCTACTACTGTTATCATTATTATTATTCCCATTATAAAGATGAGTAAGACTGAGTCTCAGCGAGGGGAAGTGAATTGCCCTCACAGCTAAAATAAAAAAGAAACAAAGAAAAATCCTCATATATGATTGTGTGAACACTCAAATGTAAGTTGTCTGACTCCAGTGTTTCGCCTTTGCTAATAGATATTAATTATCTGGTCAGGCGTGGTGACTCACACATGTAATCCCAGCATTATGGGAGACTGAGGCAGGTGGATCACCTGAGGTCAGGAGTTTGAGACCAGCCTGGCCAACATGGTGAAACCCTATCTCTACTAAAATAAAATAGCCAGGTGTGGTGGCGGACACTTGTAATCCCAGCTACTCAGGAGGCTGAGGCAGGAGAATCACTAGAACCCAGGAGGCGGAGGTTGCAGTGAGCCGAGATCGTGCCATTGCACTCCAGCCTGAGTGGAGCAACAGAGCAAAACTCCATCTCAAAAAAAAGAAAAAAAAAAGATATTAATTCTCATAAGTCAAATATATTTCATAGAAGACTTTATTCAATAAAAAAATTGACTGCAGTGATGATATGCCAATCACAACGCTAGGTGTTGGCGAAACTAAATGAATAAAAGGGATTCCTGACTTTAGGGAAAAAGATACATAAGCACTATCATGCAACATGATGCATCCATCACATAACAGCATATAAGGAGTTCAGATTTGGAAGAAATGACAAACGCAGCTGGGGCCTCCTGGAGGAGACAATACTTGAGCTATAACTTAAAAGATAGGTAAGAACTTTTAGGATAAGCAAATAGGAGGGAGGAACATTCTTGGAATATAAAAAGATATTTGGTGTGGGGGCACTGAGTATGTTCAAGAAACACTTAAATTAAGGCTGTGCACGGTGGCTGAACACTTTGGGAGGCCCAGGAGGTCAGGGGTTCGAGACAGACCTGGGCAATGTGGTCAAACCCCATCTCTACTAAAAATATAAAAATTAACTGAGCGTGGTAGCACATGCCTGTAATCCCAGCTACTCGGGAGGCTGAGGCACAAGAATCACTTGGACCCAGGAGGTGGAGGTTGCGGTGAGGTGAGATCAAGCCATTGCACTCCATGCACTCCAGCCTGGGAAACAGAGACAGACTCCATCTCAAAAAAAAGAACGAAAAGAAAAAAGAAAACAAAACAAAGAAAGAAACAGCTAAACAGTTAAGCAGTTAAACAGTTAAAGAAACAGTTAAATTAGCTTGGGCAAGGGAAGGTAAAATGGCAGGGGAAAGAATGGCCTGATGTCTCAGAAGTTCGTTAGAGACTAGGGACTTTCTTCTGCAGTGGGAGAGCTATGCACAGTTGTTAAGCAAGTCAGTGGAGGGTACATCTGGTACATTTCACATTTTTGCAAAGCCAAGCCCGTCCAACTTCAGCAGGGCTCTCATAGTGGGGGGTTCCCAGACCAGCAGCATCAGCAGCTCTTGGAAATTTGTAAGAATGCAAATTACCTGGCCCCACCTTATATCCTACAGAATCAGCAACTCAGAGGCTTTAATTTTTAAATTTGTAATTATACTTTAACTCTAGGGTACATATGCACAAGGTGCAGGTTTGTTACATATGTATACATGTGCCATGTTGGTGTGCAGCACCCATTAACTCGTCATTTACATTAGGTATTTCTCCTAATGCTATCCCTCCCCTTCCCTCCACCCCACGACAGGCCTTGGTGTGTGATGTTCTCCACCCTGTGTCCACGTGATCTCATTGTTCAATTCCCACCTATGAGTGAGAACATGTGGTATTTGGTTTTCTGTCCTTGCAATAGTTTGCTGAGAATGATGGTTTCCAGCTTCATCCATGTTCCTACAAAGGACATGAACTCATCCTTTTTATGGCTGCATAGTATTCCGTGGTATGTATGTGCCACAGACTCAGAAGTTTTAACAAGCCCTGCAGGAATGCTGATGCACCCTCAAGTATGAGAGCCAAGGACATGTCCCCTACACAGCCTGCCTTGCCTCTGCTTTCACCCCTGTAGGTGTAGCCTCCTGTCTGCAGACCGCTTCACTCTAGCTTCTAACCCAAGATCCACTCCTGTTGCTATTCTCAGGTCCTTCCACAGGACAGATAAAATACGCAAGGTATTACGTCCTCGTCTTGTGTCAGCCCACAACCTCCAAGACTAAGACAGCCACACAGCACAGTGTGCGCCTAATTTTGTTGGGGGAGACCCTCTCTCTCAGCACATCTATTTGGTTCAAAGAACAACATGCTTTCTCCCTCTGCTTCCTGCTTTTCCTAGCTGCATGCTGGAGAGTCAGATCACCATGCTGCTCAGGAACTCATGCTGTTGCTTGAAAACTGTCATTAGCTAAGAGCTGGGCTAATGCATTCAGAGGTGGGGAGTTAATAGGAAAACAGGCCTGATTCGGCAGCCTGTGCCCATGGTGCCCCCAGAGCTGGGTGTTAAGTGGTGACTGGCAACTCCCCTCTAATCACCTCTTGTTAGCTGCAACTATAGGCAAATTGCTAGCAAGGATTAAGCGAGGAGACGATGCCAGGATCACTGTCAAGCAGAAAAAAGACTCAATTTGTAGAGCAATCATGACTCCGTAATCACTTCTTTAAGAGCTCTTTTCGGCTGTGTTTGCTTCTGGAAGGTGTAGACCCTGCCTAGGGAAAGGTGGGCCAAGAGCCTGCACACTGGCTTTTTCCTGAGCATATTAAAATGATTATTCCCTTAAACGAGATAAGCCTTTCTATTAATAGTGTTTTGCCTCAACGGATCTCTCCCGACATCCAAGGCCCAGATGCCGCCTTGAACAAATGAACACCGATGTGTATAAACAATTGATCTGAGCTCATGAATAGAGTACATTTCTGTAAACACTGAGGAGAATCTGGGAGGAGGCTTTATGGGGAAAAATGATACATTTCGTTTATCACTGTTTGCATAATGCTTATGTAAAATAGAAACAAATTAACAAGGCAGTATTTTAAGAACTGTTACACAACAGAGTCAGGGGAAAAAAAATCCTGGAAGGCGATCCTTTCTCTCCCCAATTCAAGGGAGGATTTGTTAAAAGAGGGAAGAGGGGTCTCTTTCCCCACTAGAATGTTTGGAGCTTTTGCCCAGGTAGGATAACTGCTATTTTCCAAGCTTATTCCCAGGACTTAACAACTTCACTATTTTCATACATTTATCCAGAGCGGTTTAGAAACAGAATGAGCAAGAGGAACCTATGTAATTTCAGAAGAAACATTTGCCACTTGGAAACAAAAGAGACCGCCAGAAATAAGGTGATATTTAAAGTCGAAACATGATTCATTCTGATATAAATGTAATTTTAAGTCCTTCAGAGAAGGGTTTCCATCCTTTGAAATTTCCCAAGTAGGAACAGGTTTTGAGGAAGTTTTCTATTACATGATCCACTTGAGGGAAAAATGAAGCAATGAAGATGTGGAGAAGGTTACTCGTAGGTAAAAGTCAACTCAACTATTACTCCTCAAATAGACCACTTGCATGTTTATAAGAAGTCATAGTAAAAAAATTAAACCCCACTTCTCTCATTCAATTGTGTTATAAATCCACATACTCTAAATGAGCATTAAACAACAATGGAATTTCAGCATTCTACAGCAAAAAATGCACTTCAAAACATAATTTTCACATTTTTTTCCCTCTAAATGTCTAAATGAAATTGTTTCCCAACAGTGTAAGCCTTTCCCTGGAAAAAACATATTTTAAAAAATCAGTACTTGCTGCAGACAATACACTGAGATTTAAAATAAGTTCCCCCCTTTATGTCAAAATAATAATAATGCAAATGTGTATTATACTCGTACCATCTCTACAACAACATTCTTTTTGGTGCTCAAACTTCCAACCACCTTATCACCTTTGAAATATAATTTGTATTATATTCTGCCCCAAATTTTACCTCACTAGGGGGTCATTCAGTCAAAATAACACCTGTTACTTTCAGAGGGTGACCCAGAACCTGAAGAAAAATTAACTAGAAAGGTGATTATGTGATTGTTTCCACTGGCACTGTTTGTTTGTTTGTTTGCTTGCTTGCTTGCTTTTAGGATAATACTATGATCCCAAACTGTCAAAGTTGAAATTGTATCCCCTTACATAGGTTCTTTCATTTCTTTCTTATCCTGGGCACTACATAAGAGACAAAATAAATGCATTATGTACCTTGTGAATAGGTATGATGTAAACATAAAGTCTTTACCAGTAATCTCATATTTAATAAAACATATTCAAGTGCGTGGCCAGGTGAGGTGGTTCACACCTGTAATCCCAGCACTTTTGGAGGCCGAGGTGGGTGAATCACATGAGGCCAGGAGTTTGAGACCAGCCTGGCCAACATGATGCAACCCTGTGTCTACTAAAAATACGAAAAGTAGCTGGGTGTGATGATGCGCTTCTGTATTCCCCGCTACTCGGGAGGCTGAGGCAGGAGCATAGATTGAACCTAGGATGCAGAGGTTGCAGTGAGACAAGATTGCATCACTGCACTCCAGCCTGGGTGACAGAGCTAGACCCTATCTCCCTCTCTCTCTCTCCAATACACACACACACATACACACACACACATATATTCAAGTGTAAATTACACAAATAAAATTCATGGCTGCTCTATTTGAGCACTTCTTTTTTAAAAAATGACGAAAATCTGCTACTGGTGTCGCTTTATCGTTGCATGGCTCTTTTTTCCTAAAAATTCATTACTTAAGAAGCTCTGCTTAAAAAAAAAGACTCAGAATAAACCAAAGAAATAATCAGCTTGGAAGATTTTCCCTGCCTTGTGCTTAAGTTATATAAAGAGAACAATTAGTGTCAAACGCCTTTAGTTCTCCATCCTATTAGCTTTTGGATGCTTCAAGGTAATCTTCAAAAAAGGTGACTTCTTGGGATGAAAACACAAGGTTTCCTTCAGACATATGGACAGGCTGGTAAAGACAGCTCATGTGAATAATGCATGGCACCACCTCCACCCTTCTGCTATTTAATCATGCTGATTTACGGGAGGGGAGAGATTTGGAGAGAGGGAAAGGAATCCTTCAAAACAGGTGAGGAGAGACACAGAACAGAGCAGCGCAATACATAATGTGGAAAAGAAAGTGGTCCAGCCTCCCCCTCTGGGCACGTCAGCGAATTAGAACCCAGAAGGCCTCCAAACCACATGCGCCATATAAACAGCACAAGCTGCAATTGCAAACATTTGCCTGTGCCCACAGTCAGTATGAAACTCTCCTTTCCAGCAGTTTGAGGGTAAGACTGTCGAATCAAAAGTACAGATGGTGACAGAAGTTTTAATGCAAAGTACCTCCCCTCACAAGCTACCCCAAAGCCTTCCAAGTCTCCCCCTTCCTCCATTCTACCATTCTGCTGGCAGATGGAACTCTAGCACCCCAAATATCTTGTAGTATGACAGCTTGCAATTACCTGTCATTATGTCCCCTGCCTGCACCCCCACCCCCTGCAACTTTTTATATTTTTGCAAGATGCACTCTTTGTGTTTAGAACTGGTGAGAAAATACCTAATCCGTTAACTACGAGAAATCCTATTTTTCCACGCAGCAGCTGAGATGGGGTTGGATACAGACGCCCCATGAACTGGCCTTGCTTTTTGGGTCACTCTTAAAAGAAGGCTAAGTCTATGATTAAAATACAGCAGGGCTCCAATACCATGGGACCCATATTCATATTCTCTCTCTCTCTCATTCTCTTTCCTAGTTTCAGAGACAGAATCCCCAACGGAAAGAGATAAACTCACCCCAGCTGTGAAGCCAGCCGGCACAAGGTTGGGTGGCCAGGCGTCAGTGTGAAGGGCTAGTGGTTAGCTCCATGAGCAAAAGTGTGGGCCACAGGAGGGAAAAGGAGGGGTGGAGAGGCTTTGCAAAAAGAAAAAAGGCAGAAGGAAAAGCATCAGGAATATGGCAAAGAAAAAAAAAATAAGGCAAAGGGGATGGGAAATTAATAATCCAACAAGCAGGTTTCCTCCTTGTTATTAATCACACTGCTTTGCTCAAGCTGCAGAGAAACTCAGCGCTACACATGGGAGGGGAGGGGTTTGCACACCATTGGCCGCCTCTCCTCACTCCTATACATCTCAGCCAATCCTCCCCGTGCCTTAAGGTACAGAGATATCTAGGCTGCAGTTGCAAACCCCTGGAAGATGAAAAATCGTGCTCAGTGGGTAAGGCACTGCTCCATCCAGTTAATGCACTATAAACTTTATTTGAGCTGACTTCTCATTTGATCCCCCAGTGACGGGGTCAGGGAGTGCAAGCAATTCCACCCCAAATCATGCCATAATCGAATTGCTGCCTATTTCCCGAACCTATAATGAAAAAGGCAACCGAAATAATGCAGGTGATGTTGGCAGCCTCCCTTGCCTGTCGGACATTATTACCTCCGATTGCTTGCCGCCATTTCCCCAGTACTCTAACAATGAATATATTTCACAGCTCACTTGCTCTCTTGTGTGGGTGGCATGGTATAGACGCCTACATGATATGAAAGGAAATCTAAAACAATAGGACTGTTTCTGAGTGCCGTGCCTAACAGCCTACTGGTGGGAGAGGCAGTTGTATCCCAAGTGTTTCTCACTCACACAAGCACACGCACACACATGCACACATAAGCCAGATAAGCAAACATACACATAGAAATACGAGTGGCCCAAAATCACGGGCTCAACCAAAGCCAACTCCATTTCTCTTTGTCTATTTAAGTCCCAGCTTCATCACCTACAGCATAACAACTGAGAGTGTGATTCCTTTATCACTCAGAGGCTCTCAGGGTTTTTATTCTATTTTCTCCCTCTGAAAAATACGGAACAGATATGGCTTTAGGGACTGGGCAAGAGATAAAATAATGTGTGTACACTTCCTACTTGAAAATGACTTTTAAGGGCTCACTTCTCCTTCAAAAAGGCTGAAGAAATCAACACTCTCTATTTGCATACCCTTACAAAATATAATTCAGTGTCCCATCATTAGTTTGCATCTCAGAAAACTGCCGACAACAGCTTAAATCTTAAACCTAAGATGTCATGGTTCAGAAACTCAGAACCAAACAAGGAATGATGTTATTTCTATGACTACCCTTTGGCAAAGGCCATCTCCAGGCCAGTGGAAATGGGACAGTGAACACTGAGTGAGCCTGCAGTCTCTGGAAGCAGCAACCAACTGAGAGCCTCGGCAGGCTTGCAACCTACCTTTAATTTCCCCAGCCTGCAGGTTCACTACACTCAGGGCAGGAACTTCGATATCACCAGATATCAGATTTTCCTGCCTTAGAAAACTTGGCTGTGCCTGGGAAATGTCACTGTTGCGAAAGCTGATCTCACCAAACATTCAGGCTGGTGTTTATTTACCCTTGGAAATACGTGTATTTGTGGGTGCCTGAATATAAACAGTCCTAGATGTGAAAGTGTCCATTAAACTGGCAAATATATGTACCATAAATACATGCAGTTTAAGAATCAACCAGGAGATACTTAGATAAAATCAGAAACAAGAAAGTGTCCAAGGAGGGTATTTTCTTAAGCTTCAATGACAGCACAGGTTGTTCTCTCTTTCTCTTTCGGCCTCCCATTTCTTCTTCATTTCACTTTTCCTTTCCTACTGTGCTCTACAATTTCTATTACACACAACTTTCCTGGTCAATACCATTGCCTTCCCCACCTTGGCCCAACCTGTAACAAGAAAAGCCAACCGCAGAAATGACACCGCTGCAAGACTGCAAGATAAGCAACAGAGTCAGCTGCGGTTCATCAGGTGAAGGTAGCACAATTTCACCTTCCACGTCTGTCCAGCCTCAGGAAAGGGCAGGACTATACTTAAAAAAATAAAAAAATAAAAAAAAAAAGATACATAGATTTGAAAGTGCATGCGGACATACATGGACAAAGAATAATTCTTTAAAATACTCAGCACCACGGGCTATAGAGAACAGATCTTATAAGGAAAAAAAAAGATCAATATAAAGAAAAAAGTGCTCTAGATGTAATTGAAGTCATACATTTGTACATGACTTCTGCTATATACCCAATTACTGCTATTTATCAAAGAGTAGACAACATTGAACCTGGCAGCATGAAAAACAAATTTTACTAAGTCAGAGGGAAAAAAAAATCATCAGAAAGGGAAAGAAAAAAAAAGATACAAATAATAAATAATTCAATATTCTTGAGGAAAGCTCTTGCAGAAAAGGCCTGGTTGATTCAAACATCAGACATGCGTCTGACAAGAGATGTATCGATTTAGACAATTCTATCATCATTATTCCAGCCGGAGTCCTTCACAAAAGCTGTTCTTTTTGCTCCTGTTTTTATTGCTGTAACTACCAACCTCCTTCTTATACCTCAATCTCTTTGAACCAGTATTCATTACAGCTTAAATCTTAAGCCTAAGCATAAGATGATAAACAGATTCCATGTCTCATGTTTGGGAGGCAAGGGCTTAGCTTCCTTAAAATCTAACAGGACGAGAGGCTATTTACAATCTGCTGAGAATTTCCACACTCTACGGAATGGGTCCTGTGCCCCATCTGTATAATTACCACAGCAGAATATTTAGATTGGAGAGAGAGCACATATCCAAAGCAAACATTACCCACATCTAACAAAGAGTTGTCAAACGCCGAACAGGAAGGCTGACAACAAATGTACCCTCATTTGTTACTTTAAAGGCTATGAAAAGAAACAGTGACAACATATATCAGTAATGATTTCATTCTCTTCCCAGTTTCTGCCCAAACTGGGTTCTAAAACCATACTTATTCTTCCAATGAAAATAATAAAAAAAAAAAAGAAAGGAAGGAAGGAAGAAAGAAAGAAAGAAAAAAGAAAGATCCTCTTAGGTCAATGCAGATTGCTAAAATACAGTGGTATAATTAGTGGAGAAAAGAAAAAAAAAAAAAAAAAAAGACATGCCTCCATTAGGCATCTGGAAAAAGCAGAACTATTTCTTCAGTGTGCGATGTGTTAATTACAACGGAGGTGCCATGGAAAATTAACAGTCTTGCAAAATGCAGGAGAGGTAAACAGACAAAACAGGAACTACTGGAGGGTCGGGAGAGCAAGTCAGTTTTGAAGAAAGATAAAAGAACTGTCATGTCCCTGACGGCTGCGGAGAGGGGAAAGGGCAGGGGGCCCTGTTATCATCAGCTAATTAGGCAGGAGGTCCAAGCTTGCATATGCCGCAACATTTGCCATGGTAATCAGATGTATTATTCAAATGTGCAGGAAAACAAAAGCCGTGGCGGGCCTGACAGGGCACAATACAATCTGCCCCCTCGAAGTTGCCGACTGCATTGTGCCAAGGCGGGAGTGGGATTCTGGCTCCTCTGCATTCACAAGCGAGGTGTCCAGCTTAAATTCAGATGAGAGACGAGGAAGAATCCCAGAATTGAATATCCTTCTGTCTGTGTTTGATGCCCAGCTAAGAGGAGCGTCATCATTGGAATGATTGAAGAGGAACATCAGGTAGAGGGACAAAGCAGCAACCAACAAGACTAAGGACATGATGAAAACAACTCTTGGCCGGGCGGCGGGGCTCATGCTTGTAATCCCAGCACTTTGGGAGGCCAAACTGGGTGAACCGCTTGAGCCCAGGAGTTCCAGACCAGCCTGGGGAACATGGCGAAATCCTATCTCTAGTAAAAACACAACAAATTATCCAGGCCTGGTGATGCACACCTGTAGTCCCAGCTACTCCAGGAGCTGAAATGTGAGGAATGCATGAGCCCGGGAGGTCAAGGATGCAGTGAATTCCGATTGCGCCACTGCACTCCAGCCTGGGCAACACAGTGAGAACCTTTCTCAAAAACAAAACAAAACAAACAGAAACAAAAAAACTCAACTCTTAGTGGGTCTGGAAGAGTCAATGCCTTCCTTTACAGGAGAGAGGAGAGAAAGAGGTAGGGGAGAGAGAGGAAGACAGAGATAGAGACAGAGACACAGAGACAGCGAGAGAGAGGAAAAAAGAGGATGAGATCATAAAGTATTAGTTCTAGAGAGCAGATAGCATCAATTTCCCCCCCCACCCCCGCAGTTGCAAAAGTAAGGGAGCGAAAACTCCTTGAAATCTAAGATCCAATCTAATCTAATAATACTCTGTGGCAAAGAACAGTTCAGCCAAATATTGTTTGGGTCTTTCATACCCAATGTGTAGTGACTATTTACAGGTAGAGACTTTAATGGCATCAGATAAGCCAACAGGAAAACAGAAGAGTTGTGACAGGCAGAGACACAGAATGCCTAATCTCCATCTCAGATGCCTGACTCATGCCCTAAAGGGGCAGTGGTCGCCTCATTTAATGAAAAGTCTTCTGGTTACCATGGGGCATAGGCAAGCGTCAAAGTTGTTTGCCACACAAGACAACAGGAGATGCTTTGCCCTGTGAAAATCGGGCATGAAGTCCCCCAGTCAAACATAGACAACACACAGTCCTGTCTGGTATACTCTGGAAGACCTGGTTTACCTCTGGCAAACCTCTTCTGCAATAACTTTTTAACCAGTATGGGGCATGGAGGCTTTCTGGGGTGGAAATTATGGACCAGCAACAGAAATTAGTCCTCTTATCCTCAAGTTCAGCATGGCTAATGGACCTAGGTTGGCCTTGGGGGAGAGGTGGGGTTAGGAATGGAGGGTTGGACAGAGAGTGATAGGGAGTGTCTTGGCCTCCAGTGACTGAATGTGATTTGAACATCTCATAGAGGATTCCCACACAGTGACATCTGGAGCCCGTCTGTGGGATGAGGGTGGTTATGGTAATGCGGGGATAGGCAGCATACTAGTGCCAATAGAGTACCTAATCCGGAAGGCCCAGCCCAATACATCTGTAGCAAAAGGGAGATGGGAGAGGATGGAGGAACAACAGTGGGTCAAGAAGTGAAGTAGACAATCAAGCTCTCTCTAAGGACTAATTCTGTAACCACACACATGCACAGAGGGATATCAACATGAAGCCTTTCGCATACCTTTTATATAGCATTCTTGAAATGACAAAATTATAAAGATGGAGAACACATTAAGGTGTCCTGAGATATGGAGCAGAGAGGGAGGTCACTGCAGGGACAAAAGAGTAGAGCCTGGGATCTTTGTGATGGAGCGATGACGAATGTTGGCTATGGTGGCTATCACAGGAAGCTTCATGGGTGAGACACTGCAGAAAAGTGAACACACACACACACGTACACATGATAGCATGTGAAACTGGTGAAATCTGAATAAGGCGGATGGGTTGGATCAAGGTTAGTTTCCTGGTGGTGGTGTTGTACTTTGGTTATACGAGATATTACCACTGGGGAAACAGAGAAGAGGATATGGGGTCATCTCTTTGTGCTTTTTCTTTCTCTTCTCTTCTCTTTTCTTTTCTTTCTGACAGTCTTGGTCTGTTGCCCAGGCTAGAGTGCAGTGGCACAATCTCAGCTCACTGCAACCTCCATCTTCCAGGTTCAAACGATTCCCCTGTCTCAGCTTCCCAAGTAGCTGGGATTATAGGCACACACCACCACACCCAGCCAGTTTTTGTTTTGTTTTGTTTTGTTTTTTGTATTTTTAGTAGAGGCGTGGTTTCACCGTATTGGCCAGGCTGGTTTCAAACTCCTGACCTCAGATGATCTACCCACCTCGGCCTCCCAAAGTGCTGGGATTACAGGTGTGAGCCACCGCACCTGGCCTCTTTGTGTTATTTCTTAAAATTAGATATAAATGGACAATGAACTCAATCATTAAAAAAATATTTAGACAAAGTGTAAGTTTACAAGCCCCACACTGGAATCTCAGGGCTCCTACCTGCCAGCTATGAGTTCTTGAACACATTGCTTCTCTAAGCCCCAGTTTTCTGCTATAAAATATGGATAATAAGGACACCTCCTCCAAAGGGTTGCTGTGGGGAATTGAATGAGATAATACGTGCTATGTGCATAGACCAATGCTTGGCATTTAGTAGGGAGTTGATACGTGATAGCTATTCAGTATCACCATTGTCATTATTATTCACAACTAGTATCCAGATCTATGTAGAAAAAATGAAAGCTTCCCTGAAGTCTAGTTGCCTTTCACTCATTAATATTTTCTCAGAGATTAAATGGGTATCCATTGCCATTGGGGTCCTCTGATTTTCAATGACTGGGAATGATGGGTGCCTTTCTAAACGCATCACCCACAAAGACAAGAACACCGTTCCCAGAAAGGGATCTTGCACTTTTACATCAACCCCGATCTCCTGTTTACAATTGTCCCCATCTTGTCTACAGGGCCCCGCTCCCAGCACACTGTGTACGCACTTTCCTGTACATCATTTCTTCCCTCTAACAATCAGCAGAGGTTGGGGGTCACTCCCAGGCACTCAATCATACCAGCTAAGCATGAGAGAGAGGAACTACAGGGAATAAAAGTCTCCATTCTGATCAAATTAGTTGGACATGGATCAATAGAAAGCTTTGACTTGTCTGTAAGCTCAGAGTCTCTGGATTCCGGGCACAGAGTAGTCTGAGAGACAGAGAAAGCGAGAGCGAGGGGAGAAATCATATCTGTTTCCTTGGCACAGAGATTTCCTTTTATTGAATCTGTCACTTCCCATTTCAGTTAACAAACTGCTGAATGGAGCTCATCGTTGGGCAAATATTACAGCTCCATGGAATACAAAGTGGGAGCAATTGTTTCGGACTGGGGGGCTGGGGGGTTAATAAGAAAGAAAGGACAAGGAAAGAAAAAGAGATCTAAGGACTGCATGTTAAAGAGGAGACCATCTCTGCAAAGATGAAGTTCGGGAAAGAAGAGAGAAGACAGTCCTAAGTTTCACTTGATTTTTTTTTTTTCTCCTAAACCACTACCAGCCCAAGCTTTGTAGCAAGCGTAATTGGGCCCAAAGTTATCACAGCAAATGCATAAAAAGGACAGTTCCATCTTTCCCGGGAGAGGATGCTAAGTTTAGAGTCAAATAACTTTGGAAAGAAGGGCCTGGAAAGATATATATACTCTTATTTTCTTCTACTTTCCTGCACTGGAAAAGTAATATAATCATTGCTGGGTAGAGAAGAAATGGTAGCCCTTTTCTTGTCTTCTTGGAATTCAGCTAGTACTTTTTGGTTGAGGGTGGCACTTTGAAGAGACAGAACAGAGAATACAATGTTGGGAAGCTACTGTGTTCTTAATAATGTTAGGTATATATTTTGTATGTCACCCCAAATCATGAAGCCAGAAAAGAGGAGAGCTGGGTTTCAAACCCAGTTTGGATGCCAGGGCCTGTGTTTATTCCACATTGCCATTCTATCTGCCTTCTCCATGGGTTGGTCTGTTACTCATTGCTGAGACATTCAGCCATCTCTCAGATGAGCTTGAAGTTCACGATGACCACAAACTTCAAGTGCATTGGCTCAGAGCTACCCTCTGGATCTATATTTTGAACCAGAGCTCCATCTGGTTCCACAGGCAGAAGATACTCATTTATCTTGGATTATAATGCTAGCCAGGGGTACCTGTCATTGGTTGCATATCCGATGCATCATCTGAGAAAACCTTAACATCCCAGATGCTCGGCTCCTGCCTCTGGGAGATTTGAAGGCATAGCCAGGATTATAAGTCATAGGGCATGGCAATATAATAATAAATAGGGAAAATGGTAACAAAATAATTAGTTCCTTAAGAGGATTATAGTTGGTACTGCTAGTGACTTTGGAAGTGAAGTCTGAATCTTTGTATGTCAGAGGCTGTAGAGTATAGAAAGAGCTATCCTTGGCCATCTGCTATATGATCATATAACCTCACAACTCCCCTCATCTGTAATGTTGGGATGAAACATCTTCCCTTGCACAAGTTGTTATAGGGATTAGAAATAAGGACTGGGTGCGGTGGCTCACCATCTGTAATCCCAGCACTTTAGAAGGCTGAAGTGGGCGGATCACCTGAGGTCAGGAGTTCAAGACCAGCCTGGCTAACATGGCAAAACCCCATCTCTAGTAAACATAATTGAAGATTTTTAAATTTTTTTCTTCCTTTATTCCATCTTTCCTCTCATGTAATTTTCTCAGAAAGACCTCTGACCACCAATCTATCTTCTTACCTTGCTTTCACTCCATCTTTATACCACTTCCCATGGCCAGTCAACATAGAGTTCCTTGTGTAAGGCATGCTGCCAATCATCTCCACCAAGGTGAGCACTAGGTTTTGTTCATTTCTGTATCCCTGCCACCTGCAATCCCATCTTGGTGCATGGAAGTGTATGGGAAACACTTGTTGAATAACTAAGTGAAGAATGAATGAATGAATTATCTGTAGACCCCTTGAATTGGGATTTTCTGGTTTGTTTGTAACATGAACTGATTCTCATCTCATTCCCAGATTTGATGAGTGAGAGTCTTCGGAGACAGGGTCAGGACTCTGCACCTCCACATCTCTGCAGGAGGTGATGATGGCTGCCAACATCTGAGAACCACCTCCTTGGAGTTAGCAAAGTAATTACTAATGAGCTGTTACAATGTGCCAGGCTCTGCACTTTAAATAATGCAAACCCATTAATCCTCACAAAAGCCAAAGTGGTGAGTCTCATCATCCTCAATTTACAGGGTAGAAACCAAGTTCACAGGCTTCATGAGAGGTACCTGGGATCCAGCTCTACAAAACTACAAAGAAAATACTCTTGTCAGTAAACTGTGCTCTTAAACCAAATAACCCTCTTTGTTTGTTTGAATCCTATCCATTTCTGAATGCCACAACCACTGAGGAATACTTTGTTGACATTTATGTTAGATACCAGGCAACCAGGGCCTGAGAACGGCAACATGACAAGCAAGGGGAGGGCCGAAGCCTGGAATCTATGGTGGAATGGATGGTAGCCTTACAAGGAGACGGAGGGCATCTCAGTGGTTTGCAAAGTGCAGTCCCCAGGATGGTAGTGTTAACCTCACCTTGGATCTTGTGAGAAGTGTGAAGTTTCTGGGCCCCATCCCAGACCCATGGAATCAGGAACTCTGGGGGTTGAGGCTGGACATCTAGGTTTTAACAAGTGATCCAGGGATGTGTGGGACCCATTGCTACCGAGGAAAACTGGGGAAGGGAGGCAGGGAGTCAGATAGAGGAGGGTGGCCAGGGGAAAGGAATGGTTTACAGGCGAGAATCAGTGTTGAGACACAAAAAGGTTACTAAGGCTTCCGGGTAGTGATGTCAAGGTGTCTCAATGGTGTGTCCTGGGAAAAGTTGGTGCTATGAAAGGCCTTGTCATCACAGAGGCTTGTGACCTACATTTTTTTTTTCCCTATTACTGCTTCTCAAGTAAAATAATTCCATGATTAAATCAGCTTGGGAAAACCTGAACTAAAACAAGCCACACAAATTTGTTTATGCTGTTTACTGTGGGACTTTTCAAAGCCTTTGGGAGTCTAACAGCCATAGGAGAAATCTCAGACAGAACGCTTTGTATTACTAAGTGGTAACCCCTATGAACACAAAATCTAGAAAGTATTTGGTTAGTCCATACCTTTTGTGTGGGCTTATTTTAGATTTACAGAAATGTTGCGAAGTTCGTACAGACAATTTCCATATACTCAACAATTTCCCCTATTATTAACTTATTTATTTATTTATTTATTTATTTATTTATTTATTTATTTATTTTTGAGACAGAGTCTCACTGTATTGCCCAGCCTGGAGTACAATGGTGCAGTCTTGGCTCACTGCAACCTCCATCTTCCAGGTTCCAGTGATTCTCCTGCCTCAGCCTCATGAGTAGCTGGGATTACACGCACATGCCACCACGCCCGGCTAATTTTTGTACTTTCAGTAGAGATGGGGTTTTGCCATGTTGGCCAGGCTAGTGTGGAACTCCTCAGGTGTTCCGCTGAAGTACTGGGATTAAAGCCGTGAGCCACCATGCCCAACCAATTTCCACTGTTATTAACATCTTACGGTAGTGTGGTACCTGTTTCACAACTGAGGAACCAGTATGAGTACATTATGATTAACTGCAGTATGAGTACATTATGATTAACTGATACTTAGATTGCTTTAGTTTTCATCTAATGTCCTTTTTCGGCTCCAGGATCCCATCTGAGATAACACATGACATCTAGGTGGCCGTGACTCTGAAGGCTCTTCTTGTCTGTGACAATTTCTCACACTTTCCTTTTTTTATTTTTTTGAACGGAGTTTCGCTCTTGTTGTCCAGGCTGGAGTGCGATGGCATGATCTCAGCTCACTGCAACCTCCGCCCCTGGGTTCAAGTGATTCTCCTTCCTCAGCCTCCCAAGTAGCTGGGATTATAGGCATGCACCACCATGCCCAGCTAATTTTTGTACTTTTAGTAGAGACAGGATTTCTCCATGTTGGTCAACCTGGTCTCAAACTCCCAGCCTCAGGTGATCCACCTACCTTGGCCTCCGAAAGTGCTGGGATTACACGTGTGGGCCACTGTGCCCGGCCTGACATTCCTTATCTTTGATCACTTTGACAGTCAGATATTTTGCACGATGTCCCTCAATTGGAAGTTATCTGATGTTTTTCTTATAATTAGACTGGTGTTATAGATTTGGGGGAAGAAAAAACTTACTCCATTTTTAAATAGTACTTCCCATTTTCATGTGTTCAGCATCTTTGCTAAGTCTGTTACGGCCTTGTCTCCTCTCCGAAAGATGGGGTGAAATTTAGAGAAGGAAGACTGTAGAACTGAAATTCCACACACCGTCAGGAAAACTAATGTGGGATTGTGGCTAAACTGATGAGGATGAGACCTGATGCTTCTTGCTTAACACATAACCTTCAAGACAAAGTTCTTTGTCAGCCATTCTTAGAATTCAAGTTGATTGGCCAGGTGTGGTAGCTGTAATCCTAGCACTTTGGGAGGCTGAGGTGGGCAGATCACCTGAGGTCAGGAGTTCAAGACCAACCTGACCAACATGACAAAACCCCATCTCTACTAAAAATACAAAAATTGGCCAGGCATGGTGGCTCATGCCTGTAGTCCCAGCTACTCGGTACGATGAGGCACAAAAATCTCTTAAACTCAAAGTGAGCCAAGATCATACCACTGCACTCCAACCTGGGGGACAGAGTGAGACTCGGTCTCAAAAAAAAAAAAAAAAAAAAAAAATTCAAGTTGATTACTAGGTGGAGAGTAGATTGCTGGAACTTACTAGTACTCCCCACAATTAGGTGGACTTACACAGACACACACACACACACACACACACACACACACACACACACACGTGAAAACTCATGATCCTCAAGCCTGATGAAAATGCAGGACCCTCTGAGGGAAGTAGGAACATCTGTCTAAAACTGTTATCCAACCAAGAGAGGAGGATAGGGGTTAACAGAGGAGACCACAGTTTATTTTTTTGTTGTTTTGTTTTGTTTTTGGGACAGAGTTTCACTCTTGTTGTCCAGGCTGGAGTTCAGTGGCATGATCTCGGCTCACTGCAACCACTGCCTTCCACGTTCAAGTGATTCTCCTGCCTCAGCCTCCTGAGTAGCTGGGATTACAGGCATGTGCCACCACTCCCAGCTAATTTTGTATTTTTAGTAGAGACGGGGTTTCTCCATGTTGATGAGGCTGGTCTTGAACTCCCAACCTCAGGTGATCCACCTGCCTTGGCCTCCCAAAGTGCTGGATTACAGGTGTGAGCCACCGCACCCAGCCAAGACTGCAGTCTTAATGTCCTAGGCTTTAATCCCAGTTTTGCCATTTAGTGGCATTGGGCAAGTTATTCCCACAGCTCAGCATCCTTATTTGTCAAGTGAGAGCAATAACAGTATCTGTAATAGAGAGTGGTTGCGTTGGTCTAAAGAGCCAAGACATGTGCAGTGCTTACAGCACTGTGCCTGGACCATAGTGGTCACCAGGCGCAGATGAGCTATTATGTGTACAGTTATTAAGTTGCACTGTAGGAAAGTGACATTTACATAGGTTAACAATTGTCAAATGCCAGCAATTTCCTATGGTTCAATCTACTATCATCCTATCATCATCATCATCATCATCATCGTCATCATTGAAGATGCCAATGTAAGATGCAGCTTTAATTACAACTGAAGGGCCCCTGGTATTGCAGCCATCCAGCTGTGTCCCCTGGTCCTCCTCCCGATCTGTTAGAGAAATGTCACCTCAGACCACAGGCAGTGCCTCCCTCATTTCTTACCCAGCCTCCATGAGAAGACCCCTCCCCTCATTTAAGACATTGCCATAACTCCATTTTTCCACACTTCATTTTCTTTATTGCCCAGCCTCTGCCATATCAAAGTAATGGGACTAAAGAGAAATTTCACAGCTCCTGAAATTCAGCGAGGAATGCCCAGGAGCAAGGAATGAATGAAACGTGATGAAGTTTCATGAATTTTTCTCGAAAATCTAACTTTCAATGAAATCAAGGTGGTGGTGGGGTTAAGGGAACAGCCAGGGATGGAAGGTCCGGCCTACAGTGATTGGATTACATTTGACAGCCTGTGGCTCCTTTTTAAGACCATCCAAACGAATGTAATACATATTACGTACACATACGTATTCAATGCACAGACATACACCACTTAGGCTAGTGCAAAACAATCGAAACCAGAAACAATTGGCAACAGCTTACTGATGGAATTGTGTTCAGGAGCCCTGTGCTGTTTTCTGCATTCTGTGACAATGGGGATGGGGAAAGAAATGCCATTCTCCAACCACTAAAAATAAATACTTGTGTTATATTCTGTTGCCTCCACAATGAATAAAACAGGCATGCGGGTTTATAATATCAATTCACAGGGCTCTTTCTGCTCCAGTGAACTGTTACTGAACGGTTCAGAACAAAGCTACAGGCAGATCGGACAAAGCTCCTCTAACAGGGTTGACATTAGGCTCAGCCTGATAAGACCACATCAGAGAGACTCTCATTCTCCAGACTGTCTGATCACAGCAGCCTGAGACGGAGAGGTCCTCCAGCTCCCGGAACCTGATCACAGGCCGGATTCTGCTGATCTGGCTTAGAGCGACAGCGCAGCTCAGGGTTATCGGGAAAAGCTGGAGGAGTTCAAGGCAATCTCGTATTTGCAGTGCATTTAGACATGAAGAAAAGCCCAGCCCAGGAGAAAGGAGGGGAAGAATTGAGGGGTGGGGATGCAAAAAGGAGAGAATAAAAGTTCATCTGGGATAACAACATGCAATGATTTACATGAAAGGTGCCCAGCACTTCCAACACCATGCCTCTAGAACAATGGTTCTTATCTGGGGACGATGTTCACCACCCCCCCGCCCCACGCCCTAGAGACAATGGCAGTGTCTGGAGACATTTTCGGTAGTAACGACACAACAAGGAGGGAGGGGATGCTACCAGCATAAAGTGGATAGGAGGCCAAGGATGCTGTCCAGTATCCTACAATGCATGGGATGTCTACCTACAACAAAAAATTACATGTTCGGCCTAAAATGTCAATGGTGGACAAACGTGCTCTAGGAGATAGCAGCCTTGACTGCTCATCTAGACCAAGATAAGGTCTTATTAAATTAAATTATCAGTCAGTTATCAGGAACAGCAATCGCAATACTCAGGACAAACCGATGGGCAGTCTGGAGAGATGCGAAGTGTGAGGAATTAGTTACTTCTCAGCAGATCAAACAGATGTTATAATTTAAGGATATTTATGGAATATTTTCGGAGATGCACTTTTTCTCCCATTCGTCTCTGTGCAGTGACAGTTTTGAATGGTTTACTGTGCTCAGACACAGTTTAACATTTTTTTTAAATTTCAAAATGAATACAGTCACCGTATTAAAATTTCCTCTGCTATATTGTCATCTACAAGTCACTGCAGTGAAGCACAATTTATCTCACTAAACATAGCTGAGGAAAAAAAAATCTAAACGATTTGAGTGCCAGTCTCCATTAACTTGAGACTTTTATTATTTGCAGTAAGACGTTTAATAGCAGGATGTCACAAATACTGTAATTCAAAGAATGTGTATGTTCTGACCCCCAGTGTCGCGAGTGTTGGGTTCCAGTTAATCAACCTTTCCGTGTCCTCACTAAGGGAGCTTGCCGGCATCCAATTGCATAAAGCAAGGGTTATCAATTTTTTTTTTTTTCTGTAAAGAGCCAAGGAATAAATATTTTAGGCACTATGGGCCATACATTCATTGTGATTATTCCATTCTGCCACTGCGGCCCAAAAGCAGCCATCCACGATTGGTAAACAAATGTGCATGGCTGCGTTCCCATAACATTCTGTCTAGGAAAACAGTCCATAGGCCAGATTTGGTCCGAGGGCCACAGTTTTCCCACCCCCAGTGAAACATGAAAGCCTGTACAACACTAGAGTGTAACTGAATAGACTGAATCTATGAAGATACAGAAGGCACTGTGAAAACTTGCACAGTCTTGGGGTTATTATTCTGCATATCAACCAGCATTATATTAAGGTGAATCTTCACAGCAATTAAGATAATAGGTATGCTGCCATATTTTGGTTGCTCTAATATGCAGTCTTTCTTCTCTATTTCTATTGAATACGGCTCTTACGTTCCCTGTAAAAACTAATACAGGAAATACAAACTGCGCCCCTACATGCCACTTACCAGGCACCATAACAGCCTCTGGGGATACAAAGATTCATGTGGCCGATGACAGTCATACCTGTCTGAAAGTAATTAGTGTCATGGTGTCTTTTCTGTGTGTGCCATTCTCCTCTGCACCACACACATACATACACACACACACCCCCCCCCCACCCATACAAATCCCTTGAAGACAAAATTCTATGTTTTTCCATTACTTTATTCCCGTTATCTCTAGCAGTGGCAGCTCTAAACTACATTTAGAATAACATCCTTCTCCCAAACATGCTCCTGTCCTACTCCCCACTTTACCTGGCAAGAGGGAGTTTACGGATGTGATCAAAAGACTACAAATCAGATTCATTGTATACTGCTTGGGTGATGGGCACACCGAAATTGCACAAATCACCACTAAAGGTTACTTATGTAACCAAATACCACCTGTTCCCCCAAACACCTATGAAAATGAAAAAAAAATTAAGATCAGGGTCTTGAGATGGGGACATTATCTTAGATTACCTTAGGGTGGGTCAGCATACTCACTTGGGTCCCTAGGAGATCACAGGACATATGAATGCAGAGGTAGAGACAGAGAGAGATTTTAAAATGCTACACTGACAGCTTTGGAGATGGAGGAAGGGGCCATGAGCCAAGGAATACAGGCGACCTCTAGAAACTGGAAAATGCAAGGAAGCAGACTTTCCCCTAGACTTTCAGAAGAAACAGTCCTGCGGAAGCCTTGAATGTAGTACAGTAAGATCTACTTCAGTCTTTTTGCCTCTGGAACTCTAACAGAGTAACTCTGTGTTGTTGTAAGCCATGGAATTTGTAGTAATTTGCCGCAGCAGTAACTGAAAATGGACCCAGTAGGTGTCAAGGTGTCAAGTAATAATGTGCCACATGGCTGCATGGTCACCCTGGAAGGCAGAGAGTTTTAGAGGCAGGACAACACTGGATTCTAGAAAGTCTGTATTTTTTAATTGTTTTTCTTCTAAGTGTTTTTGCATCACTCTCTAATTTACTGTCCACTCAAAAGCAAGACTAAAAAGTAGGTTTTCTTTTGGAAACCCACATTCATCCACCCTCTGGGCCACAGGGTGAGACAGCGAAAGGAAGGGACTGGATGAAAACGAGACTCCCATACGTAGTAGCCAGGTATTCTGAGCAATGAAAGCAAGAGCTCTGGGCCTTGGTTTCCTCTTCTACAATGCAGTGCAGTAATCCCACTCAACATTATTTCTATAAGGATTAGAAACCATAGGAACAAGGTATTTGGCACACAGTAGGCCCACGGCATATGGCGCCTCTTTTTTAATCCTTGGTGGGGTTGTTACCTTGGTGAGGTGTGATGTTTAGGTGTCGTGAT
Source organism: Papio anubis (assembly GCF_008728515.1). Classification (NCBI taxonomy): domain Eukaryota; kingdom Metazoa; phylum Chordata; class Mammalia; order Primates; family Cercopithecidae; genus Papio; species Papio anubis. The sequence goes on from NC_044993.1 coordinate 66,550,560, forward strand.
CTAGATGAGCTTTTCTGGAACAATCACAGCTTTAAAGATTGTACTCTGTGTTTTGGGCGATGCAGGTATCTTGCTAATAAAGCCTTCATGTTCAGAATGGGGTTTCTCCCCTTCCCTTCACCACTGTCAATATTTCAAACCAGGTAACTCTTTGTTGTAGGGGGTCTGCTCTGTGTGTTGCAGGATCAATGGCAGCATCTCAGGCTCTACCTACTCAATGTCAGTTGCATCCCTCAACTCCCCAGTCATGACAACTGAAAATGTCTCTGGACATAGCCAAAGGCACCCTGGGGACACAGAGTCACACCTGGCTGAGAATCACTGCCCTAGGACTGTGATCTCAATGCTCCAGGTATGGAAGAGTAGAAAGGAAACAGGTGTTAGAAGAAACTGCCTTCACTTAACAGGCAAAAACCCTAGCATTGAGAATCCCCTCTGTGTCATCCAAGCTTACTGTCCGCTTTCTGGTAACAGGGAAGGTTGACCACAGGTGCAGCTGGAACCTGGGTTGGAGCCCAGGTCCGCACAGCCTTGCTTGCTCTGATTCCTCCAATATGACAATGTGTGAGCAGATCCAAAGGCACATCAAAAATGTGTTTATTTGAAATGTGAGGCATGAGGCACACGCAGGGGGCATATTTAAATGTGCAAGGAAGAGGGTTGCTCCAGTCAGCATAACTCATTTAATTGCTGCCTTCAGAACAGCCAGAGTGTTCCAGAGCAGCTGGGAACACACTTCGCCCAGAGCTCAGCTCCGCTCAATGTTCTCTGGCAACACCTGGTGGAACAGGGAAAAAACTGCACAGCGCCTTGGCGTGAACTGCTGCATCTGCTAATCTCATCGCAGCTGAAGGCTTTCCAGCGGCAAAGGTTTGCAGCAGGGTGGGTACCAGGAGAGGCCCTGCTTCTGGGCTGGCATCAGCGCTGTGCCGTGCTAATTTCTGATGTTTTCCTTTCTACTTTACCAAGCAGAAAACAAACACTGCTGTATCGTCAACAGCTTTCTTGCGAGAATGAGGAAATAAATTGCAACTGCAGCCTCACTGGAGATTTTTCTCTAGGATGTGCCCAGAAAGCTCTCAAGGATCACCCTGCAACCTAGCAAGCATACACTGCCCAGCTTTGAAAACACACCCTTATGGGTTATTACCGTATCTGAAATAATACCCTTTGTGGCGTAGCAGGCATCTTTCCTGCTGTGGAGTAAAATCATCTGTACTAGAGGGAGCAGACGTGAGAAACGAGGACCTACGCCCACCTATCTACTCACTGGAAATAAAATCCATTGACCCAGAAACACCATCCTGAATGGTACCCCCTCAACCAATTCATATCACATTCCAGGAGAGCCCACATCTGTTTCTGCGTCAATGAAAAGGAAATGATAACCTATCGTGCATTCTACCTGATAAAGACATGAACAGCAAGGAATCAGACAATTAAAAAGTGCATTCATTTTTTTTTTTTTCCTGGAAAAGCATTCTTTTAATATCCACAGACTCGCTACCTATTTCCAAGGCTGGCAGCACAGCGTGATTGGGAGACAGGCTGTCGTCTGAGGTTTAGGTCCTGGTCGCTCATGTGTAAATTATTTACATTCTTTAAGCATTTACTTTTTCAACTGTAAAGCAGAAATGATAATAGCACCTATCTATGGAGGTCATTCGTGCCAAGTACTTCATGCAGTGCCTGACAGAAAATGTTAGCAGGAGCCATCATCATTCACCTCTAAGAAGCTATCACTGGATGTCAGAAGTTTGGAGGCCTATCCCTGATAGGTCAGTGACCTACAAGGTGACATTAAATAAATTCCTATCTCAGCTGGGCACGGTGGCTTATGCCTGGAATCCCAGCACTTTGGTAGGCTGAGGCGGGCATATCACCTAAGGTCAGGAGTTGGAGACGAGCCTGGCCAATGTGGTGAAACCCTGTCTCTACTAAAAATACAAAAATTAGCTGACTATGGGGGCTCACACCTGTAATCACAGCTACTCAAGAGGCTGAGGCAGGAGAATCGCTTGAACCTGGGAGCTGGAGGTAGCAGTGAGCCAAGATTGAGTCACTGCACTCTAGCCTGGGTGACAGAGTGAGACTCCATCTCAAATAAAATAAAATAAAATAAAATAAAATCAGGATATGCATTCCCATGTTCATTGCATCATTATTCACAATAACAAAAACAACCTAAGCATCCATGAACAAATGAACGAATAAAAAAGGTTTTATATATATATAAGAATAATATTTAATTATTTAATTAAAATTTATATATATACTAGAATATTATTCATCTATTAAGAAAAGAAGGAGGCCGGGCATGGTGGCTCACACCTGTAATCCCAGCACTTTGGGAGGCCGAGGTGGGTGGATCACCTGAGGTCAGGGTTTCGAGACTAGCCTGGCCAACATGGTGAAACCCCATCTCTACTAAAAATACAAAATTAGCAGGGATTGGTGGTGAGTGCTTGTAATGCCAGCTATTCAGGAGGCTGAGGCAGGAAAATCACTTGAACTCGGGAGGTGGAGGTTGCAGTGAGCTGAGATTGCACCATTGCACTCCAGCCTGGGCAGAAAAAAAAAAAAAAAGGAAATTTTGTCATTTGCAATAATATGGGTGAACCTGGAGGACATTATGCTAGAGAAATAAACCAGACACAGAAAGACAAATGCTGTAAGATCTCACTTATATGCAGGATCTAAAACAGCCAAATTCATAGAAATAGACAGACAGACAGTAGAACAGAGGTTGCCAGAGGCTGAAGGGAGGAGGGAGCGGGGAGATGTTAGTCAAAGAGTACAAAATTTCAGTTATCCAAGATGAATGAATTCTAGAGGTCTAATGTATAGCATGGTGACTACAATTAATGATACCGTATTGTATACTTGAAGTTTGCTGAGAGAGTAGATTCTAAGTGATCTTACCAAAAAACGGAACTCTAAGCTAATAGATATGTTCATTGGATTCAGAGTGGTGGTCACTGCATAATGTATACATATATCAAAATATCAAGTGGTATACCTTAAAAGCATATAATTTATATTTGTTAATTATACCCCACAGAGCTGGGGGAAAATAAAAAGAAGTGGTCAGGTAGTCCAAGAAAAATCAAGCCCATTTTATTCCACAACTGCGTTGTGAATGGGGAGTTCCAGGTTCACCTCCTTCTTGAAGATCAGGTTGGAGGAGGAGAAATTGCAAATTTTCTTCAATGTTTCTAGAATCGCCTCCAAGCCTTCTTACGTCTATAGAGCACAGTTTGTACTTTAGGTATCAAGGTCTAGGACTGAATGAGTTATGTGATGTTCCCCTTACAGGTGCCCTCAGATAAATAACAATTCTTTCTAGAGTTAAGCTATCCCTGCTGTTGAGGTTATACCATCCTATCCAGTGGGATTAAGGAGGGGGGGCACCCTTCTTCTCAAAGTCACGTTATATGAAATATTTACCATATTATGTGCCAGTGGCTGTCCAATTAGGCTCATCTGAAACAGCCTAATTAACAGAGGGGAATCTCATATACTTAGCATTGAAAGCCACTCATATTCGAATTATGCATAAGGATCTGGAAACCAAGGAGTAACAATCTTTGCATTACCGAAGTTCACCTACTTTGAAGTCTGTTCCCAACAACGACCTCCTAAAAGTAGCAAGGAGTCTTTATTTTCTCCTATCTCTTGGCAGAAATTCTCAAATGCAAGAGGATGGGATGTTATTATTTGTGAAATTTTATTTAAGACCACTTTTTAAAGATGATATTCCTTTGTATGAAAGTACAATACCTTAATCTGAAATTATTAAAGATTGATAATAGAGTTCAGGAACATGCTTACTACTTTTCACTTCAAAAGGACATTATTAACCACCACTTTCAGGGCAGTTAACAACGTCTGAGACTGAATAACTTAGTTGACCCTCCCTTACAGGTGAGTCTTCAGACAAGACTCTGTGAATATTTAAACGTATTTTCAAAGAGTTGCTCATCACAGCTTGAGTTTTAAAATACAACATATATATTTTTCAATTTGGCAAAAATCCATTCTATATTTTAACCAAACCATTACTTTAGGATACAGTGTGACTCTGAGGAACATGACGCTCTGCATCATTAAAATATACATCAGAAATGAAAATAAAATAAAAATAGCTTTTTAAAGGGAAGGAAAAGAACATCTACCTGCTGCATGCTTGATGTATTATTAACACATGATATTCCTCTTTTTGAGATTTAACCTCACTGAGAGATGACATGAGCCTGGGTATAAAATTTCTCGAGAGCCATTTTTAAAGGACAATCAAGTTTCCTTTATGCAATTTGGAAACTCTTTTGGCCTCCTGTGCTAGGTTATATCATCTTATAGAAGCTGGGCCTGTGACATCTCCTGAGTTGTGTCAATATGTCTGTTGAGTCCATAATATTTTCAAATACGTTTCATCATTACCTCACTGTCATCCTCAATTCTGGAGGCAGGCAACAAAGACACTGTTTTCCTCTACTTGATAGATAATGAAAAGTGGGTTCAAAGAAGCTGATCAATGAATTCACCAATTGCCAGAATCACACAGAGCATAAACAACACAGGGCAAAATTTCCTCTGCCCAGATGCTTGCATTGTAAACTATGTTTCTATCTTTGTATTTTTATTTTTTATTTTTTTTTTTACCTACCTAATCTGTTTGCCTGTCTATCAACATATTTAGCCATCTAGCTATCAATCCATCCAGCCATCCCATCTATGGCTTCCCAAACCACCTATCATTATTTTATGTTGAAGGTGGAAGTTTATCAGAGAAAAGTCTGGAACAACTGCTAAATACTCAGCAAAGGTTACCTCCTTGAAAGAAGCAATGTAATTCAGATGCTATTAAAAATTTGAAAATCTTCACCTTTTTCTCTATATGTTTTTGCATAGTTACGTGTAGTTTGACTTATTTCACAGAGAGGATGGTTTTACGCCAACTACTGTGTTATTAAAAATAAATGCAATGAAGATATAATTTTTAAAAATAGCTGCATCAGGCAGCCTAGCTCTTCTGGATTTTTGACTACCATTACATGTTGCCTCTCTTCAGGCAAATTCTCCTGGATGTCTTGGGACTGTACTTTGGATACACCCTCTCGAATCAGCTGCATCGGGCAAGATTTCCTACTTCTGATCCTTCACATTCCTGGGTTTCATGCGTGGCTCCAAGGTTGGCAGGGTAACATATTTGAAACAAAATGCAGTGGTGGTATGTGACGCTTCAATTTTGCTTCTTTAGTTGCAAAGATCATCAACTGCACTGCTTCCTCTGTGGCAGAAGATCCCCTAAATATCACTCAATGGGCAAGAGCACCAACAGCATTGTGAACACCAACTCCTCCTAACATCACCACCATGCTGCTGGGAGCTGAAATCCATTTTTTTTTAAGTGGATAATGCAGGACCTTTATTATCAATTCAGCAATCTTGGAGTGACAAAGTTGAGTAAGACAAAATCTCTGCTTGGTGTCCTCCCATCTAGAAGAAACGTAATACATTAATAAACAGAGGTCTTTCTCCTACAGACAGTACTCTCTCTCTCTCTCTCTTTCTTTCTTTCTTTCTTTTTCTTCCTTCCTTCCTTCCTTTCTTTCTTCCTTCCTTCCTTTCTTCCTTCCTTTCCTTTCCTTCCTTCCTTTCTTCCTTCCTTCCTTCTTTCCCTTTCTTCTTTCTTTCTTTCTTTCTCTCTTTCTTTCCCTTTCTTCTTTCTTTCTTTCTTTCTCTCTTTCTTTCCCTTTCTTTCTCTTTCTTTTTCTTTTTTTCTTTTTTTAAATTATTATTATTATACTTTAAGTTCTAGGATACATGGATGCAGCTGGAAACCATCATTTCCAGCAAACTATCGCAAGAACAGAAAACCAAACACCACATGTTCTCACTCATAGGTGGGAATTGAACAATGACATCACTTGAAATCCATTTTTAATTGACTGGATTATTGCAGACTGATGGCTCATCCACTGTGTTTTGCAGAAGAATTTTTACTCCTCTAGGTCTGTGGACATCATCTAAATGGAAAAACCTCAAAATGGTTGAAGAACGAGCAGACTCAAATTCAAGAAGGGGTTAGGAGCAATACCACCTATTTCCAAATTTCTTCTTGCAGGTAGATGGTAATACAAACTGTGTTCTTGAACAATCTGGAAAGGAATATATTTGTAAGGGACCAGGAGGGGGAAAGCTGTGGGTCAAGGTAGCTTTCGCTATAAATTTAAATTTTTTAAAAAAGCAACATGGGCTTTCTTGTGTTTTTTCACTTTTGAGGATTTCTGTCTTCAGGGATGATCTGAATATGTCTGCTAGACCCTGTGCTGAGGTTGCAATTTCCTTAAAGATGGGTTCAGTGGGAGGAGAGAGGGGGCAGAATTACATAATGCAGTTATTTTTAATGCCTATCCTTTCCCCTCCCCTCTACCTACAGAATCAGAATCCCTGTAGAGATGGGAGCTTTGGGGAAGGTGCAATTTTAACAACCCCAGGAGATTCTTATGCATGACAAAGTTTGAGAACTTCTAGCATAACGGTTCAAAGCATAAACGGCAGAATCAGAAAATTCTGGATTAGGATACCAACGGTGCCACTTTCTTAGTTGGGTGACTAAGAAAAATCGTCTTCCCTTCCTGAGGCTCAATTTTCTCATCAATAAATCAGGGAAGGCCATAATCCCTACCTCATAGAATTGTTAAGATAAAAATTTAAAATATAATGCCCATTATCAATTAGCACAATGCCTGGTACATAGTAATTGCCCACAGAAAACTGTTAGCTTTTTGTGGTTGAATGGTCTAAGTTAAATTGAACTTTTCTCCATGCAAGGATAGTTGACAATAAAATGGCAGTGTGTTGAATTGTATCCCTACAAAAGGTATGTCTAAGTCTTAAACCCTTGTGCCTGTGACTATGACCTTATTCGGGAAGAGGGTCTTTGCAGCTGTAATCAAGTTAAAGGTCTTGATACGGGGTCACCTTGAACTTAAGTGAGCCCCAAATCCATTGACAAATTCTTACAAGAGATACAAAACAGAAGACACAGAGCAGAATGCCATGTGAAGATGGAGGCAGAAATGGAAGAGATGCATCTACAAGCCCAGAAATGTCAGGTATTGCCAGACACCACCAGAGGCTAAAAGAGAGCCAGGGTATGCATTTTCCCTCAAAGTCTCCTTAGGGAGCCAATCTGCTGACATTGCTTTTGGTTTGTTTTGTTTTGAGACAGGGTTTTGCTCTTGTTGCCCAGGGCAGAATGCAGTGGTGTGATCTCTGTTCACTGAAACTTCCACCTCCCAGGTTCAAGCAATTCTCCTGCCCCAGCCTCCCAAGTAGCTGGGATTACAGGCATGTGCCATCACACCCAACTAATTTTGTATTTTTAGTAGAGACGGGGTTTCTCCACATTGGTCAGGCTGGTCTCAAACTGCCGACCTCAGGTGATCTGCTGCTTTGGCCTGCCAAAGTGTTGGGATAACAGGCGTGAGCTACTGCACCTGGCCCGACACTGCTTTTTAAAAATATAATTTCAACTTTTATGTTGAATTCAGGGGTATATGTGCAGCTTTGTTACATGAGTATATTACATGATGCTGAGGTTTGAGGTACAAAGTGAGCAGAGTACCCAACAGTCACTGAACACTTGCCCCTCAAGTTGTCCCTAGTGTCTATATTGTTTCCGTTGACACCTTGACATCAAACTTTTTCCTCCCAATTGTTAAAGCTACCAAGTTTGTGGGCATGTGTTACAGTAGCCCTAGGAATGAATAGGGAGCCATCTAGCCCCACTATAGCACAAGCATTACATTTGAAAATGATAATCTCAGAATTATTTCCTCCAGGGAGTCTAACCCCACAATGAAAATAGCTGGCCCGCAGCCACGTGGGGCTAGAGCTGGGACTTGTAGTCAGCCTGTAGAGTCAGACTCAGCACATGCCCCTTACTACAGAAGTCACCTGGTCATAGCCAATCACATCAGTAAGTTTCAAGCTCAAAATTGCCTCTCTGGTAGTCTCCTGAGACAATAATTTCTTGCCTCTAAATGTTAGAGAGATTGAAGTTGGCATTTGTCAGATAGGGGATCAAACAGCTAACATCTGGGTAAGCGACTACATTTGCAAGATCTGCTCTCTTTTCTGGGTTCTCCAGATAATTCAACCATTGATCCCTATCACCAAGTTAATATAAGAATTGCAATAATACTAGCCACCATATATTGAGATTCTTTAACACTGTAGACATTAAAAAAATTTTTCGTCTTCACCCTTATCTTCAAATTTTCTGTAACATTGAGATAGTTCTCTGTATCCATTTTACAGATGAAGAAAGTGAGGTCCAGCAAACTTGAGCATCCTGTAAATATCACCCAGAGGGAAACAAAAACGTAAGATTCAACCCTATGCTCCTGCCACTTTGATAAGCTGTTAGGCATTGATACTGATGCTTTAAGCATAAGCATCTGAGGCATCTCCCACCAATGCTTGTTTGAAATGGGTCCAAAAGAGGCATTTCCTCCTTCCATGTGGAATCCTAGTGTTGCAAATTCTTTATCAACTATTCACAAACAACCCAGGAAATAGAGCAACTGGGGGAGGTTAAATCACCAAACAGTTGCTCTGAGGATATGGCTTAATCCACTAACGGCCATAAGGGAAGAAGCTTAGATGTCTTCGTGGTTTATAAAATAAAGCTTGCATTGTTCATTGAGCTGAGAAATTTCAGAGCTAAGCAGGGCCCAAAAAATCGGGTAGTTTCATCTGTTTTACAGATGAGAAAACTAAGGTTCCAATAGACTAAGAGGTTTACCCAGAGTTCCATAGCTTGGGGCACGGACCAGACTTGAACCCAGAACTCTTTCACACCTGTGTTCATACCACCGTAAATCTATTACTTAAACTAAAACAGCCAAAACTTAGAGTGAAAACACATGTCAAAATCATTCCAGAGTGCTAGGACACTCTTCCTATGTAAACATCACTTTGTTTTTGAATCATGTGTCATGAAGTTCTTCAGAGTCTCAGTGCTCGCGATATTACATTAAAAAGCATTGATTTTAGTGTCCTTCCATTCACTTCTCACTCTTTGGTACTAACTTTCAAAGTTCAGAAAAAACTGCGGTTCTGAGACCCTCTGTCACCAGTGAGTTCTATTCATTTTTATGTGGCTGTATGTTTCCTACTCATCTCGGGAAGACTTAATATGCCCCCTATGTGACAAGTCTAAGGAATTAACTCAACTGGAGACCTGGTGCTCCTAAAAGACAATGGTCACAGACGGGTGTCCTATAGTCTGCAGATAAGTGGTCCAGAAAGTCACTTGCAAAGTGAATAGCATGTTAAATATCGTGTGATTTGAATTACATTTTAAATACATACCAGACTTAAACACAATATACACAATTCTATCTTACTAAAGTCTTCAGTTCGAAATCTCTTCCTGTTACTACACTAGGCACCAAAGATAGAAGATAAAGAGGGTAACATTTTGGTGAAAGATCTTACAATTCAGTGCACTTGTAATAGAAGAGATCATGATCACTCATGTACTGAAAAAAATTAGTTTTCATTTTTCATGTGCTGAGTTTTCTTGAAGCAAGTCAGACCTCACGTTCTCCTAAAGCTCACACGAATGTGTAGGCTATGTGTTTCCAACACTTCATTTGCCCACTGCTACCTTCCTGCTATGTTTCCTTTTTTTTTTTTTTTTTTTTTTTTTTTTCTTTTTGAGGCAGAGTCTTGCTCTGTAGCCCAGGCCAGAGTGCAGTGGCATGTTTTCGGCTCACTGCAACCTCTGCCTTCCAGGTTTAAGTGATTCTTGTGTCTCAGCCTCCAGAGTAGCTGCGACTGCAGGCACACACCACCAAACCTGGCTGATTATATTTTTAGTAGAGATGCAGTTTCACAATGTTGGCAAGGCTGGTCTCGAACTGTGACCTCAAGTGATCCACCCACCTCAGCCTCCCAAAGTTCTGGGATTATAGGTAATAAGTCACCGCTCTCAGCCCACCTGCTATGTTTTGAGAAGTGTTGTCATTATTTCCATTGACAAAACCAAGGAAGGGTACAAATTGAGCTTAAAGTAATGTTAAGTCCAGAATGAGAACTCAGCACCTGAGGTCTACAGAGTATTAAGCTACTCTGAGTGACTGTGTCCTGAGCATCCACTTACGAATCAGGATGTGTAGGGAAGTGCAGAAACGGCAATAAAAACCTTCAGGGTGGGAGTCTGTGAAAAGATGCCCTGAGTCATCCAGGGAGAAAAATAGAAGAATAAAATGCATAGCTCTGAAACTGTTCTCATTACATTTGAATCTGCTTGCAAGTGAGGTATGCCTGTTTCCACTGTTGCTCAGGTGCCACAGTTTGTGAGGGTCATCTTCTTTCCAAAGGCAAGAAGGAGCAGCTGCTACAGACAGGTAGACAGTTGGACTGCCACAGCCTTGCTCTTGGAGGGACAGCGGAGGGTTGCTAACGCCAGGGAATAGAAGCCACTGTTTTCTTCCTCTCGTCCTCCTTCCACCCTGGTTATTGGCAAAAGAGCAGCCCCTGTTCCCCCCACCCTGACACTTACAAGCTGAGAGCACCCTGGGGAATCCAGAACCCACCATTCATGAATTCAGTGTCCCAGAAAGAGCCTCCTCTCCATCAAGAGAAAGCTCCGCTCCTTGCCAAGCCCTGCTGATGGATGTTCCCAACACATAATTATCTTAATTTAGGTGTGTATTTTGCGACAATATTTTGGATAACCCTGGCACTTACTCTTCTCTATTACAAACATTTATGTAACCATGCCAGCCGATTAATCTGAAGGATGTGGCAAAGAGACGGGAAAATTTCACCCACAGGAAACAAAAACCCAGTCTTTGAGGATAAATATGTACTCCAAAATTCATAACTTATTGCAGATTGCTATTGATATTTCAGAAATGTATTTGTCCCTTGGACATATTCACAGAGCGTTTGCAAGTCTATAGACACATCTATTTAATAACTGTACTGCATAATTCTTCCATGCTACATATACATGAGAACCTGCAAACACCCCCTCAATCCCCACAACAAAGGTAATAAGCTTTTGTCTCGCTGTTTTTTCTGCTTTAAGCATTCCCCTTAATGAGCTCTGCTTCTTTGTAACTCAAGAGATTTAGTATTCTGTCCAACAAAACAATTTATTGCCCAAAATGTTCTTACTGCAGATAAAATCTTAGCTTCCCCAATACTTCTGGCTCCACAGTTAATACCCTAATGTTTCATTTACAGCTGAACAAAGCGGCTTATCTCCACTAAAAGGGGAATTAGTAGTAAGAAATAATTTCAATCATCTGCTGAGTTTCTCAGTAAAGTGATGACTTCTGCATTCTCCCTTCTATCTGATGACAGGCGTGTTGGGGGCTTCCAGAAAAATAGAGCAATTCTGTCACCTAAGCTTTGTAATTTGAACAATGCATCTACATAGATCAGGCAAGAGTTAGGTCTTGGCTGTCAGGGAAAAAAAAAAAAAAAAAATCCACACTTGGAAATATGCTGTAGTCAGCAGTTCTTAGCTACAGATTGGATACTAACTCAAGGGGAAAAAAAATTGGTTTGAATCAACAAATGGCTCCATTTTTTCCCCCTAGTCTGCGGCAAACTTATTATACACCTACAAACACACAACCACAGTCCATTACATTTCCTCAGCACGTACACATGCCTACACAGTACCACGATGGGTATATATTCTCACACGCGTGCATACAGTCTTATTTATGTGTGTACAGACATGAAGGCTGCAGGGGACGGCAAGGAGGGTGGGAAGCGAGGATCATGGAAGTAGACGGATTGAAAAACAATAAGGCAGAGGAATCCTGGATGAGTCTGCTGCAGTGATCTGATCATTTATATCAGGAAAAAAGAGTGACTTGCCTGACTAAGAATTACAAGGGAGAATTCAATTTGCTGTTCTTCATGTCTCAACCGGGGCACATGAAACCCTGGCGTGGTCCCCCAAACTGCCTAATGCGTAAACTGAAAAGGGAGGTGGTGATTGAGAATCCAGAGACTGTACTGGCCCCCATTGGAGGCACAGTAGAGAGGCTATGACCCTGGACCCCAAAAGGGATGGATAAATGGAAATGCAAGAAAATGGGAAGTGCAGGTTGATTTCACTGACTGTGCATCTAAAGATGTGGGGGTTTGACTCCTGTGTCAACCCTTTTGAGGTCTCCTTAATAAAATCCTGTTCCCCATATAGCCATTAGGGGAGGTAAGCAAGAGATTCAGGCTGAAGACCAAAGAGAGAAGAGACTGGGCAAAATTGGAACTACTCAGAAAATACAAGTAGAAGTCATTATTTATATAGCAATCCCTCTAATTTCAGATTTCTTTTTCTTTCTCTCTCTCTCTGCTCCTTCTTTCCTTCTTTCTTTTCTTTTCTTTTCTTTTTTGATACAGAGTCTTGCTCTGTTGCTCAGGCTAGAGTGCAGTGGCACGATCTTGGCTCACTACAACCTCTGACTCCTGGGTTCAAGTGATTCACCTGCCTCAGTCTCCAGAGCAGCTAGCATTACAGGCATGCGCCACCACACCCGGCTAATTTTGGTATTTTTCATAGAGATGGGATTTCACCATGTTGGCCAGGATGGTCTCCAACTCCTCACCTCAGGTGATCCCCCCGCCTCGGCCTCCCAAAGTGCTGGGATTACAGGTGTGAGCCACCGCACCCAGCCATTCTATGACTCTTTCAAGCTGGTGCCTCAGCCATCCTCCCTAGCTTGATGAACCATCTTCCTGCTGGTGTGGGTGTTGGCTGCTAACTGCTGACAACCTGAATTCTTCTCTGAATGGTTGGACTTGGCGGGCATGATTCGCCTTAGCCAGAGCTGCCTGGAGTAAAGGTGGAGATAGGGGGTAGGGCGGCTACCCACCCTTTCCTGGGGGACACCTTGGTGGGGATAATACTCAGTGAAATCATCCTTGGCACAATGAATAATCCAGATCTTCTTACAAGATCAGACTGAGGCTATGTTTCCCCCTAAAATCACACCTTCCTCTGCCTTATCCTGATTCATTACCGCCACCCGCTATAGCATTGTCCAGAGAGCGTTCCTTCAATTCACCGCTTGCACACATCTCAGGCATGGTATTATCCCTAGGAAATCTGACCTAAGACAGATGGGGTAGGAAAATTATATAGAAACGATATCAAAAGTGTGCTCCTATAAATGTATACTTGAGTGTAATATTATAGTTGGATTTTTCATACAGTGAAGATACCAAAGAAAACTTGTAGATTGACATCCAGAGGTAAGCGAGAAGTGATGAGAATCTTGCCAATCAAGTACCCCATTTTTCCAGACAAAGTTAAGGATTAAGGTCTGAAGTGAGATCCTGCATGGGTCACAGCTCTTCCACCAGGCATTTCCTGTCAGATCTCAGAACCATTGACTATATGCAAGAAGCTACAAAAACCAAGACACCAGGCCGGGCACAGTGGCTCACGCCTATAATCCCAGCACTTCAGGAGGCTGAGGCGGGCAGATCACCTGAGGTCAGGAATTTGAGACCAGCCTGGCCAACATGATGAAACCCCGTCTCTACTAAAAATAGAAAAATTAGCCAGGTGTGGTGGCACGCACCTGTAATCCCAGCTACATGGCAGGCAGAAGCAGGAAAATCGTTGGAACCTAGGAGGCGGAGGTTGCAGTGAGCCGAGATCATGCCACTGCACTCCAGCCTGGGTGACATAGCAAGACTCTGTCTCAAAACAAACAAACAAACCAAACCAAAACAAAACAAAAACAAAAACAACAAAAAACCAAGACACCAAAGAGCATCAAACTAAGCCATGGAAAGGAGGAGATCCCTATAGTAATTATGCAAACCCTTAGATTCAGCCATGACCAATGGTAGCCGGAACCACTCCTGAAGTTTTCAGTTTCTTAACATAATCAGAATTCCCTGTGCTTATGCTACTATGACTTGGGCTTTACAACCCACTCGGCTTAACCTACAGGGGATTAGGAGAAAGTGGCTCCAACTCCAGCCCAAGAAGAAGGAGGGGCCGTCACACACCCACAGGAGGTAAATAAATATGAACATGCCTGCCTTCTTTCCTCCTTGACCCTAAATATCTCCCATTCAAGTCATTGGTTTTGGTAGGACCATAAAGAATGCCTGGGTTTTACAATTTTATTTGATAACTGCTTGTGGAGTACCTACTAGGAACCAGACACTTTTTGATGATCTAAGCATTTCCTAAAGTAGCTATTACTCCTGAGTGGAGCAAACAGGCCATGGTCCAAATGCAAACATATATTTCATCATGATTTTGCGATGTGCTCTGAAGAGAAACGCAAGGAGCTATAAAAGGGGACTACGGCGGAAAGTTGTCTAACCTAGAGGGTTCAGGGAGGGAGGGCTTCCATGAAAAAGGGACGTGCAGGCAGAGGTCTAAAAATGATTATGAAAATGCAATGTTTGAAGAGGCAGAATAAAACATTTTTGATGGAGGAAAAGCCTGTGCAGAATCTGCGAGGGACAAGTGGGTGTGCAACTTTCAAACACTGAAAATAATTCTTGCCTGGCTTAAGTATTGTGGTGGCAAATGAGCAAAGTATGCAATGAGATTGCAAAAGGCAGGAGGGGAAGGAAGACAGAGAGAGCTTGTATTCTAAGGGCAGTAAGTAATCAGTGACAGTTTTAAGCAGCGATGGAGTGCATAGAGTAAACTACCGCAAGTTCATATCCTTGTCCCTTACCTCAGGAATCTCAGCCTACCTAAAAGAACCAGTGTCTAGACAGGCTGGTTGTGTAACCCCTTCCTTCCTTCCTTTCTTGCTTCCTCCCTTCCTTCCTTCCTTCCTTCCATCCTTCCTTCCTTCCTTCCTTCCTCCCTCCCTCCCTCTATCCATTCATCCACCCACCCACCCACCCATCCATTCATTGACTCACTCTTCCTTTTAGTCACTGTTAAAAGCCTACTGTATACAAGGTACACGTGCTGAGGGTGCATAGGAAGAAAAACCACACGTGATCCTCATCTGCATGGCCTTTACAGTCTTTTGGGGAGAAGATGATCATAAATCAAATCATTACATAAAAAGTTGTAAAACTGAAATGATGATGCGAGCTACAAATGAAGGTACATGAAGTTACAGTGGTACAGTAAAGGTACTTAACCAACTCAGTGAGGTCAAGGAAGTTTTAATTTTGTGAATGGGACAAGGAAACTGGTCCAAAAGCACACATGGGTGTTAGCTATGCAAGAAAGGGAGGAAAGGAAGTCCAGATGTGGAGAAAATCACAGCAGAGCTCTTGCAGTGAGAAAGGAAGAGCATGGGGAGGCAGGTACCCATCTAGCCCTACAGCTAGTATCCTTGGAGATCTTGGAACCCAAAACTTCTTTCCTCTACCTCCATGAGGGCCCTTCTTTTACAAACCAGGGCACATGCCCAAAAACACTCTCAGAGGGACATCAGCAAGTGCTATTCTAAAAAGAGACTGGCCTAGAAAATCCACCCCATAGGATTAACACCAAGGTGGGACAGAGCTGGGGCCAGTCATGTGCAGGGGGTGGTGTCTGGACATGTTGCCTATCTAAAACCTTACAGTGGATTAACTGTCACATATTCAGTGCAAAAGGTCAATTAAGGATAAGAGCTATGTTCTTAAGGACTAGGAGCAGAAGGCACAGGCACAACAAGGAGTGCCAATAAGCCTCCAAAAAACACGAGGTCAGCAAGGAAGACCCCACACCCTCCAGGAAAGTCCCTGTTCCTGGCCGCACAACCAAAGCAGGCAGTAAAAAAAAAAAAAAAAAAAAAAAAAAAAAAAAAAAAAAAATCCTTCTTCCTGGATGTTTTTTATTCCCTAATTGTAATTTTTCTACATTCCCAACTCTCCATATCCCCAGGGCGTACAAATCACAGCAAACAACTCGATTGTTGGAATCTGTCCTCCCTTAAGCACATACATATTCTTATAAATGGAAAGAAAATGGTCTCTTTGTGTCCTATCGAGAAAAACAAATCGCTAAATGGATTGTCAGTTCTTATAATCACTAATTCCTCCGTAAAGAGACAGCATATTGATTCTTTTCATCAAAAATCACCAAATTTATAAATTCACCATCCCTCACATAATCCAAAAATGATCTATGGTCAGGTGTTAATGCGAAACATGGCACCTTATACTTGCATAATCTCTACGATGTGCAAAGATGCTTTAGGTGCATTTTCTCATTCAGTCTTTACAATTTTGTGAAGAAAGTATTCTTTTGCATAGATGATATAAGCAAGGCTTTGAGAGGTTAGAAGATGTGAGTAAGGTCGCAGCAACTGGAACTTAAACCCAAGTCTTCTGACTCCAAGTGTTGAAATCTCATAGCTAAGAACATGAGTTTGGGTGTCTCTCAGATTTGGATCAAGTACTACTTATTGGAACGTATTCTCTCTATTGTTATGGGAAAATTGCTTAACCTTTCTAGATCCCGATATGGTTTGGCTGTGTGTCCCTACCCAAATCTCACGTCCAGCTGTAGTTCTCAAATGTTGGAGGAGGGGCCTAGCAGGAGATGACAGAATCATGGGGGCGAACATCCCCCTTGCTGTTCTTTTGATAGAGTTTTCACAAGATCTGGTTGTTTGAAAGTATGTAGCACCTCTCCCTTCTTTCTCTCTCTCTCTCTCTCTCTCTCTCTCTCTTTCTCTGTCTCCCTCTCTCCTGCTGGCCATGTGAAGATGTGCTAACTTCCTTTTCACCTCTGCCATGATTATAAGTTTCCTGAGGCCTCCCCAGAAGCAGAGTCTGTACAGCCCACAGAACTGTGAGCCAATTAAACCTGTTTCCTTTATAAATTAGCCAGTCTCGGGTATGTCTTTACAGCAGTATGAGAATGGACTAATACAACCCCCATCTTCTTATGTGGAAAGTGGCAGTGGACTCATGGATTTTGCAGGGTGCCATAAATATTGTATGCATATAAAGCCTTCAGTATAGAAGGAACATTCTATATACTCAAGAAATTGTAACCATCAATATCATTATTGGTGTTGTTGCTGAATTATAATTCCATGGCCTAACTAAGCCTGCTGTTGTACATACTGAAAACTCCAGCCAGATTGTCTTCTGAATTTCTCTCTAGGGTCCCAACATATCTAGATGACAATTATGCTTATAATTGGTTTTAGGCAATGTTTTGCGTCACTATAGGATTTGGCTAAAGTAAGTCATTGTGTAAGGATCTTCCAGAGTTGTTCGCAAGATTAAACAATGATATCTTTGGTCTTGGAGTCCAAAACAAAGATCAAGAATCAGGCTTCAGGGGAAGCAAGCACACCCCAATCAACATTACATTAAATAGATCTGGCTGGGCCCTGTGGCTCATGCCTGTAATCCAAGTGCTTTGGGAGGCTGAGATGGGAGGACTACTTGAGCTCAGGAGTTTAAGACTACCCTAGGCAACATGGCAAGACCTTGTCTCTACAAAAAATACCAAAATTAGCTGGGCGTGGTGGCACACACCTGTAGTCCCAGCTATTCAGGAGGCTGAGGTAGAGGATCATCTAAGCCTGGAGAAATCAAAGCTGCCATGAGCTGTGATCACGGCACTGCACTCCAGCCTGGATGACAGAGTGAGACCCTGCCTCCAAAAAAGAAAAAAGAAAGAAAGAAATAGACCAACTTGTAATTTATTAAAGAATGCTGCTGTATTGAACATACTACATATGGCCATACCCCCGATTCATTCAGGCTTTCCAAAGAACTTATATCACACTTTAAAAAAATGTTTTAAGCACTTACTCTGTATTAGGCACTCTATTAAGCTCTGCATGCATGCTTTCCTTGACTTATGATATGGTTATGTCCCCATAAACTCATCATGAGTTGAAAATATTATATCAAAATTGCATTCCATACACCTAACATGCTGAATATCATAGCTTTGTCTTCTCTACCTTAAACATACTCAAAACACTTACATTAGCCTATAGTTGGACAAACTCATCTAACGCAAAGCTAATTTTATAACAGTATTGAATATCTCATGGAATTCATTGAACACCGTACCGAACGTGAAAAACAGAAAGGTTTCACATCATTCATAATGTCAATAAAAAAAAAAGGTAACTCAAACCACTGTTAACTTGGGGACTGCCTGGATGTGGATTATCTCATGTAGTCCTCTCTAGAACCATATGAGGTGAGGGTTGTTATCTTTCTTTTACAGTTAAGGGGACTTAAGCTCAGGGCAGGGGTGAAACAAGTTATCCCAGGCAGAGAAATGATAAAAAGGACAGGTAGAATTTAAATCCACATTTGTTGTATCCCAAAGCCCATACATTGCACACTTCACTCTACAGCTTTTGAATTATACACCCCAGTAATAGTTATGTTCAGACAGTATTCATTGGCTTAAAATTATTTTCACATATCTCATTGCCACTTGTATTCAGGAATTTCCCCAGAAAGTGATGCAAGTTTCTTCTAAGGATTTTCCCAAACATATCATGGATATCGAGTGCTGTATCACGCCTGCCTCGTGTGTCTGTAGAACTCTGCCAAGAAGGACAGGCTTAATCGTTTCTAGCTCCATGCAATCTGAGATCAGTTTCCTGCTATTTTTGATTATGCAAACACAATAAACACTGATTATGTTTATATGATCTTAATTAAAGGCAACAGAAACAATGTTTTGGTTGCCTTTAAATTAAAAAAAAAGCAAAAAAAAAAAAAAAAAAAAAAAGAATAGTTTGTTTTGTTTTGTTTGCTTCGCTCTTTTTTCCCCACAATAGCTGAACAACAAAAGAGCCATTAAGCTCCGGGATGCTTTCAGCCTTGCAACAATGGCATAAAATAAAGGTGAAAGTGGAAAATCAAAGACAGCACAAAAACAAAGCTCAAGAAATTAGCACATTAAAACAATCAAGGAAATCCAGAGACTTTTTAAACTGATGGCAAAGCCCTACACATACTCAGCTTTCTCTAGCATCCGAAAGATGAGGGGCCTTGCTGTTCATGGGATTGTGGGGAGGCCTGGAGTTGATGCAAGATGTGTACCGTAATGGCCCACAGCTGCCACCGACACCATTCCTAATGGCACCCTGAGCCAAAGACCTTCCAGTTTCATCTTTCTTCCAAACACACAGCACCTTTGCAATGTTTGACCACACATTCGAAGAACCTCTCTGAAGATGCATGCTTTTATTTCACAGTTTGAGATCAATGTGCCACTCTCTTCTTGCCAGCAAATGTGCAATTTTGATAAGAAACGAGGCCCAGGGAGATACAATACTGACAGCTATTGTACATCTATGCATTTGGAAGACAGGGGTATATGAATGAATGTCATGTCAGTACGATCCAGTGACTGACGGCCTCAATTCTTGACTTAGAGAATCCATATCCTCTCTTTATCAGCTATGTGAAATTAGGTAAATACCTCGGTCTCACTTTTCTTATCTATAAAATGAGAATAATAATAGAACATAGCTCATAGAATTTATTACTAATCCTATACTAATTTAGCAAGATAATGCGTGCCAGGTGCTTTGCACAATGGCTGGTGTATGGCAAGCACTCAAAAAACTGCCTCTTTCAGCAACCTACAGAATGGGAGAAATTTTTTGCAATCTATCCATCTGACAAAGGGCTAATATCCAGAATCTACAAAGAAATTAAACAAATTTACAAGAAAAAAACAACCCCATCAAAAAGTGGGCAAATGATATGAACAGACACTTCTCAAAAGCAGACATTTATGCAGCCAACAAACACATGAAAAAATGCTCATCATCACTGGTCATTAGAGAAATGCAAATCAAAACCACAATGAGATACCATCTCAAGCCAATCAGAATGGAGATCATTAAAAAGTCAGGAAACAACAGGTGCTGGAGAGGATGTGGAGAAATAGGAGCACTTTTACACTGTTGGTGGGAGTGTAAATTAGTTCAACCATTGTGCAAGACAGTGTGGCGATTCCTCAAGGATCTAGAACTAGAAATACCATCAGACCCAGCCATCTCATTACTGGGTATATACCCAAAGTATTATAAATCATGCTACCATAAAGATACATGCACAAGTATGATTACTGCGTCACTGTTCACAATAGCAAAGACTTGGAACCAACCCAAATGCCCATCAATGATAAAGACTGGATAAAGAAAATGTGGCACATATACACCATGGAATACTATGCAACCATAAAAAAGATGAGATCATGTCCTTTGCAGGGACATAGATGAAGCTGGAAACCATCATTCTCATCATACTAATACAGGAGCAGAAAACCAAACATCACATGTTCTCACTCATAAGTGGGAGTTGAATAATGAGAACTCATGGACACAGGGAGGGGAACATCACACACCAGGGCCTGTCAGGGGGTGGGGGGAGGGATAACTTTAGGAGAAATACTTAATGTGGATGATGGGTTGATGGGTGCAGCGACCACCATGGCACACATATACCTGTGTAACAAACCTGCACATTCTGCACATGTACTCCAGAACTTAAAGTACAATAAAGGACCAGTACTACAAGACCAAGCACTTCAGTGAGAAGGAAAGAGCATGGGGGATGCAGGTACCCACTTTGCCCTACATCTGATATCTTTGGGGCTGTTGGGATCCCAAACCCAAGAGTCCTCACAATGCCTTGTTTAGCATGTGGCAAAGTCTTAAAAGCTGGCCAGGCACAGTGGCTCACACCTGTAATCCCACCACTCTGGGAGGCTGAGGCAGGTGGATCACGAAGTTAGGAGTTCGAGACTAGCCTGGCCAACATGGCGAAACTCCGTCTCTACTAAAAATACAAAACACACACACACACACACACACACACAAATTGCATGGCATGGTGGCATGTGCCTATAATCCCAGCTACTCAGGAGGCTGAAGAAGGGGAATTGCTTGAACCCAGGAGGCAGAGGTTGCAGTGAGCCGAGATCATGCCACTGCACTCCAGACTGGGTGATAGAGCAAGACTCCATCTTGAAAAAAAAAAATCTTAAAAGCTAAAATTCTCACACATACAATAATAACCACCATGACAAACCCACCTTTTGAGATGTCATCTACCAATCGCGTCTCTGTGTAGAAATCAAAACCAGGTACAGGTTTTGAAAACAAGTTTCAATGCCCAACTGAAATGACCGCCACCTAATCTATCTTCCATCTCAGCAAATAACCATGGCCTTTCACCTTTCTGCTAGAACTACTGCAAGCTCACTCCTGCTCTTCCCACTCATACTACCTTCTGTTTGAGACATCTCCATTATTTTCCATGGCACCACTCACCCAAGCCCCAACCTCTCCATCCTGGAATCATTTTAATTCACTCCCTTCACCTTCACTGGGTTTTCCCAGATTTGCCTGTTGATTTTCTACAATGCTACCTCCATTTCCTTCACCTTCCATTTCAGAACCATCTTCCAGTTCAAACCACTATGACCCCTTGCCTGGACTCCTAGACGGCTCCCTAACTGCTCTTCTGCCTCCTTCTCCTAGGCCCCATTGGTCTATGTTTCAGGTGGCAAGCAGTCATCTTTGTGCAATGCAAATCTCTGCATCTGTAATTCATATAAAACACATATTCATTACCTTGGTTAACAAAACTCTGTATGATCTGGCCTTTGCCCAATTCTCAGAGCTCTCTGGTGTCCCTCTCCCCATTTTCTGGGGAGCTTTTCATCTTCCAAAAATTCCAAGTTCTTCTCCTCTTAGGGTATTTTCCTGGAAGGTTCTTTCTCCCTGCCTCGGCATGATTTGCCATTGGGGGCTCAGCTTAAATGTCAACTTACCTCTTTGTAAGGGCCTTTCTAGAGCTCCCCACGGCTCTCTAATTATCCAACTTGCACTTGTCACTAACCGTATATTAATTTACAGTTATTTATTGCTTACCTCCTTTCAACTAGAATGTAAACTCTATGCCAGCAGCATTTTGTTCATACTCTATATCACTGAATACCAAGAGGCTGAGAGGGGTTGGCATTCAATAAATATTTGTTGAGTGAATGAGAGATTCATCCTGACTTACAACTCTATCTGTTGCCAGTCTAGGTCTAGGTTGTGATTACAGGATGGTCTTATTTACTTTATCTTCTCTCCATTACTTCTAAAGTTGGCATGGCCTGCAAACCTATTCACTCCATGACCCCTCTCCTTCCTAGCTCATTTATTTCCCCATGGGAAAAATAAAGCCCAGATGGATAGATAAACGATAATGCTCAAGATGCTGTAGCCAGAGTAGCGGAAATGTCATTCAAATTCAGCTGTGTCTGGGATGAAAACCCACTGCAATAAGCAGATCTTCAGTATCAGCTCCAAGGCTAAATTCAAGAACAAAAATACCAGGAGAGCCATGTTTTTGCAATGGTGTAAATACACAGGTGCCTGTTGCACCTGAGCCATATATTCCTCATTTTTCATACTGAAGTTTTCAGCAGGAACACCCAAATGACTGTCTCTTTTTCCCTGCTTTTCATATTTATATATATTTCATATATATATATGTTTCCTATGTATATGAAAAGCATAAACATATATATCTCTCCCACATATATATATGATGAATGTATGTATATATATTTTTTCCAGTATTTATACTGATCCTTCTCATACTTGGTATACTTTTTTTTTTTTTTTGAGACAGAGTCTCGCTCTGTTGCCCAGGCTAGAGTGCAGTGATACGATCTCAGCTCACTGCAACCACTACCTCCAGGGTTCAAGCGATTCTCCTGCCTCAGCCTCCCGAGTAGCTGTGACTACAGGCGCGTGCCACCACGCCTGGCTAATTTTTTGTATTTTTAGTAGAGATGGGGTTTCACTGTGTTAGCCAGGATAGTCTCGATCTCCTGACCTCATGATCTGCCCGACTCGGCCTCCCAAAGTGCTAGGATTACAGGTGTTAGCCAGCCACCTCGCCAGGCCATACTTGGGATACTTGAACCTACTTTGCATGATGTAACTTGGATCTGCATACCCTTTGAAGAGGCGTTTAATATACAGAATGGGAACTTAAGGCAATTCTGGAATAATATTACATCTTACTTTTAAATTTCTTTATCTTGAAGATGTCATATTCTCAGCCCTCAAATATGAAATGGTTTTCAACATGGAGAATGGGAAATGGAGAATAAGGAGGTCAATGTGTCAGGGAAAGTATTTCCTGATGTTCACTGGAAACTCAAAAGATGAATTCCAAGTTTCATTAATTCAGTTGGCACCTCGGCCCTGGCTAGCCTAAAACTCAGATAATTCAAGAGATTTTTTTTTTTTTTTTTTTTTTTTTGAGACGGAGTCTCGCTCTGTGCCCAGGCTGAAGTGCAGTGGCCGGATCTCAGCTCACTGCAAGCTCCGCCTCCCGGGTTCCCGCTATTCTCCTGCCTCAGCCTCCCAAGTAGCTGGGACTACGGGCGCCCGCCGCCTCGCCCGGCTAGTTTTTTGTATTATTTTTTTTTATTTTATTTTATTTTATTTTTTTTTTTTAGTAGAGACGGGGTTTCACCGTGTTAGCCAGGATGGTCTCGATCTCCTGACCTCGTGATCCGCCCGTCTCGGCCTCCCAAAGTGCTGGGATTACAGGCTTGAGCCACCGCGCCCGGCCAATTCAAGAGATTTATTTCAGTGTGAAGACTCCATAACCTCAAACACTTAAAACAATGTCACTAACATATTTGCCATCCGCTTTTTTTTGTTGTTGTTTTCCTCCACTGGGGAGCCTGATTCTGTCCAAACAGAGAAGTTATATTATCTTATAAAATGCATGCCTGGTGTTGTTGCATTTTATGTTTGTTTGGGTTTTTTTTTTTTTTTTCATTTTTATGGGTACATAGTAGGTGTGTATGTTTACGGGATACATGAGATGATTTGATACAGGCATGCAATGTGAAATAAGCACATCCTGGAGAATGGGGTAAACAAGAACTTCCCATTCTTGAATGAAGCACAGAACAAGACTCTGTACCAAGAACACCTGCTAGAATCAGGGTCTAAGATCAACTTGATACTGCATTTTTTTTTCTTTAGATGCCAAAGAAAATTCTCTACTCCTTAGGCATTTTCTGACCTTGCTTACCATACGTCAAGTTTAATGAACAGCTCATTGGCTAGATGTCCCTTCTTTTCTCTTCAACGTGGAACCCTTTACAGGGAGATGTCTAAAGGCAAATATCTAAACTAAACGTACTCGATGTAGGCAGCTTACAGCTCCTCGATTTAATTGCATTACAAGTTTATAAGTAGGGAGCAATTTACTCTGAAGTGGTACTTACGCATTATTCCTCTTGGCTTCTCCAGGAAGCACTTGGGCTAAATTTCTATTTAATGTATGCTGGCTTTGGAACGTACGTACAAATAGCGGGATGTGTATTAACGTTTTAATTATGTGGCTATCCTCTGTTAGAAAATGAATCCAGGATGGACACAGACTTTAATTCCTTTTAACTATGAAAAACACTGTTCTTGCCATCTTGCGCATTAATCAGTCTCTTAAAATGTGGATCTTCACTGGCTTACAGCAAGAAAATGGAATCAATTCGGTGAGTTATGCCATTTCCTCTGCTGTACGATCTTTGTAACGCTGTCAGTATTTAATAAGCACTAACAAGAAACCGAGCACTTTCATTTAATTAAAGTCATATATCATGTTTAATAATTAGTCATAATCAAGGTGAATGATTAGCTAGAAAAGATATAAAAAATATACATTCCAGAGCAGCTTAAAGTCACATTTTTTAAAAGTCCAAAATAAACTCTTGAGGGCTGTGGATAGCTTTAAGTATGATATAATTTATGAAATGAAATAAATCTCAAGTGTTAAAATATTTAGTGGAACGGAGAATAATGAGTCCAGATAGGATTAGTTTAATTAGTTTACTGAAATGGAGTCTTCATCGTGGCTAAGTGTGATATATTGGCTTTTGTCACTTGAAATAAAAAAGAGGTAATTAGTCCCTACTCAAATATATTGTTTTCTCAGAATAGGTTGAATTTTACTTTAGGCAGCAATCCAGAACCAACTTCCAATTGATTTATAAATGCTACGAGAAAAGATCATCCTTCAGACAACTTAAGAATCCAATCACTTAAAAACAGGATTCTCAAAGAGAGAAACATTTCGTCCCCCCAGGGGACACTGAGCCAAGTCTAGAGACGTTTTTGGGCATCATAGTGTGGGGAGAACTACAGTTGGCATTTAGTAGGTAGAGACCAGAGACGCCACCAAACACCGAACAAAGCACTCAGCAGTCCCCACATAGAGAATTATCCAGCCCAGCGTCCACATTGCCAAGGTTGAGAAACCCTGATATAAACAGTAAATTCAGTATCTAAATGGCTACGTCAACCATTAGAGGGAAAGTGTGCCCACTGTTTCTAACTTGCAAATTCCAAATCCACATGGTGGTACGTTTGCATTTTTCCCACCGAATAAACTAAAAATTGAAAAATAATAAGAACAACACCCCAAAATAATGTATAACACTGAAGAAGAACAGGCATTGATGCCAAAAACAAATCCTCTTTTTAGGGTAAATTCATGCAACAGAACACTGTGAAGCTGTTAAAAAAATAATAATAAAACAGCCAGGGTAAACAATGTATGAACCCATTTTTGTAGTCTATATATTTTACAAATATATCATTGAGAAAACAGGAATTTCAGAAATGAAGAATAGGAGTTATGTGTGTGTTTAAGAATTTTAAGTTTCAAACACAGTTTTCTTTCTAATTGCTTATAGTATTTACACCTTTTCTCACAAGTTATATGCATTACTTGCACAATAAGGCAATATTATGAGCCAACAAGGAAAACAAGAAAAGTCAGGTCCCATAAAAATTTCCACTTGCACCTGGGTTTGAGAGACGTCACCTCAACCCCTTTGATGGAAGCCCTGAGATGAGAAGCCGTTTTAAGTTTAACGTGGGAGAAGTTCAAGCATCTAGAACTATCTGCGTCTGTTTACTCTGCTGTGAAGCCAGAACACTGGGTTTGTTTGATGCATAACATCTCCAGTGTATTCACAAACTATGACCTAAATATTAAACACTCATGTAGACAAAATACCAAGAAATTGTTTCATGCAAGACAGAACACTGGATAGACCTGTCTATTTTCACTGGGAAGTCTGGAAATTCAAAACCCCACTCTCAAAATACTGTTCTTTCTCTCCATTTTCCCCTTTACGCCTTCAGGAGGACATTTAAAAAGCTTGCGATTCTTGAAAATCACTAACATCTTGGAAGAGAAGGTTAGCAAGAGGGAAAAGTCCTCTGCTTCTGTGAAATCTGAATTTCTCATTAGGGATTTTAAGTTTATTATTACATTTCTTATTCTCCCCTAGAGAATGATTTCTAGCCGTGGCTATGGCCATGGAACATTCAGGTGCAAACGAAAACAGTTGTATGAAACGGCTGGGTTTTTGTCCTAGCAAAGACAAAACATTTGGATGATCAGTGGTGTGAGCTGCTGCCAGTGTCTGAATTGAAAGCAGATCAGAGTTTGGAAACAGTGGTTTTTGGTTTTTGTTTTGTTTTGTTTTTTTAAATACAAATGTCTATCAATAGGGAAACTGGTTGTTTAAATTACAGTACATTGAAAGATGATTACCAGACAGATGTTAAGACTGAAGTAGATAATTTATATGTGCCAACACTGAAAAGCTTAC
Organism: Papio anubis; assembly: GCF_008728515.1. Taxonomy (NCBI): domain Eukaryota; kingdom Metazoa; phylum Chordata; class Mammalia; order Primates; family Cercopithecidae; genus Papio; species Papio anubis. The sequence continues at coordinate 66,577,219 of NC_044993.1, forward strand.
GCACTATTTTTAAGTGGTAACACAGTCATAGACACAAAGTCACTTATATTAAGCGTCTATGTTCTAAATGTGTATATTTTTTAACGTGCACAGGAAATATCTGGAAAGATATGTACTAAACAATTATTAAATGATGGGGGAGGGAGGAAGGGAAGGAGAAAAAGATACTTTTTATTTTATATAATTCTACGTAGTGAAGGTGGTTATTTTTTAAACTCTGAGCATTTCTGACTCTAAAATCATACTGTGATATAGTTCAGACATACCAAAAGGCATATAGAAAAACACAAATACTGGCCGGGCACAGTAGCTCACACCTGTAATCTCAGTGTTTTGGGAGGCTGAGGTCAGAGGACTGCTTGAGGCCAAGAGTTCCAGACCAGCCTGTGAAACAGAGCAAGACATCCTTTTCTAAAAATTTTCTTCTAAAAAAGTAGCCAAGTGTGGTCGTGTACGCCTTTGGCCCTAGCTACTTGGAATACTGAGGCAGGAGGATTGCTTAAGCCCAGAAGGCCAAGGCTGTGAGGTGAGCTACGATGATGCCACTGTACCCCAGATGGGTGATAAGGCAAGACTCTACCTAGAAAGAAAAAAAAAGGAAAGGAAGGGAAAGAAGGAAGGAAGAGAAAGAAGGAAGGAAAGAAAGGAGAGGAAAAGAAAAGAGAGGATATATGTGGAATGAAGTAATGAATACACAGATAAATGAATGAATCATCTTTCACACATTCAAGTGCTATAAAGTTATACTGATGAAGAACTATGCCATAGACAACTGTAAAGCATTTTTTCCTGCTCTGCAAACACAGATTCCAGAGCACGGGGGGAAAAAGAAGGGAAGGGAAGGGAAAATGGGAAGACAGGAAGAAGGGAAGAAGAGGAAAAGGACGATATTCCTGTAGATATGACCCAGCTTAAGAAATAATTTTAGTGTGGCTAAATCCCCTGGCTGAAACCCTCCTGAGATGTATTCCTCTGCCTCACCTCTACAAGAGACAATATTCTGAATTTTGAGTTTCTTTTTTGTCTATGTATACGTTTTCCAAGTGAACAGCAGAGAGTATGAAAACCCCTGTATATTTTAATTTTTTGAGTAAATTATCCAGAGTCACAATGGCAGAAGCCATTCTTCGTATATAAAGCACCAATTCATTTATTCCCACTGCTTTCTAGTATTCCATTGCACACAAGTGTTCTATTTTCTTATTCTCTGCAATTAGGCTATTACTGAAGTATTTTTATTGCCTCCATCAGATAATATCATTACTACTTTAAAACAGTCTAAAAATAAGATGATCTTTTGGACAGAAAGAGGCAGGACACAGTTACCATTGAAACTCTTGAGTTTATGGTGAAATCAAAAAGCTAAACTTCATTCAGTCTCAGCTCTTTTTCTCTTCCAAACACTCCCCTTAACCTTGAGAGGAAAGAGAGTTTACTACTACCCCTACTATTAACAACGAGTGATGACATTGGCTGCCATTATTAAATGTTTATGACTGGCCAGAAGCATACCCAGTGCCACATTTCTATGAGATAAGTACTATTAATATTGCCAGGTCGTAGATAAAGTAACTGCATTTAGAGAGTAGGTAACTAAGCTTGCAGTCCACCAGATTCTACATGTCGGTGGTGGGATTTCCTTCAAGGTCTGTCTGCCCTCCTGTTGTGTCTTCTGGTGAAACAGTGATAATCCACAGAAGTCCTTCATTATTGCCACGTAATAAGACATCACCCCACGTCTTTGGAAGGTCCTTATTGTGCCCTGCAAGAGGAATGGTCAAGGAATGAAGCTGACTTTGCAGGGTGCCCAACAAGAGTGTTCGTATTCTGTAGTACTTAGATCAGCCATTGAGAAAAACAGCAGAAAGCTCACCAGCTTTGGCGGAGGCAGGGAAAAAGGAAGTGCCTGGGAAATAAAAGCCTATATTGCAAGGTCAAAACTGAATTTGTACCAAGCATTCTTCATAAAAAAGAAGGAAGAAAAACAATGAGCCTAATGCTTCTCCCACCACCACGTCCCAAATTAAAAGCATCCCTAGGTTGGAGCTGCCACTGGCTTGGCAGAAATGACATATCCAGTTGGAAAATCACCCAACACAGAAATGTTACACAAGTACCAGCCAGCTCAGAAGGCTTGGAAGACAGCAGTTCTGGGATGAAATGGATTCCACTAACATTGTTCCACCTCATCCTTGTCAGAGACTCTCCAGGGGGCTTGGCTTGGTGAGGTCTGGCTAGCAAACACATATTCTCATTCCCTAAACCTTAGACCTTGAAAGACAGAAGCTTCGTCATCACCACTACATTTCTCTTGTCTCCCGATCCTCCCTGCCTTCAGGAGGAAAAGATTCAAGATAGGAGATGGTTTAGTGCACATGCTCATCGCAGCTTCCTGCATGATGTAACAACTTCCCACTCAGCAACCATAAATCTCATACTGCCTTACTCTGCCACCCATCAAAGTCCTTCTCCATCTGACTGATCTACGTCTCAATTATTCTTTTCTGCCTCCTACTTCTCCATTAGAATCCTCTAGCCACCCAAGCCTCTTTCCTCTTCTTCAGGCATGCCAAGCTTATTCTAACTTTAGAGACTTTGCACATTCTGTTCCCTATATTCTTCTTCTCCATACTTCCCTGGCTGTCTTCTTTCCTGTCCCAGTTAAAATGTCACCGCCTTAAACCTTCCCCGAATCTCCAAACTACAGGAGCATCAATCCCCTATTCGCTATTTCATCACCTGGTATATTTCACTTCCCTGCACTTGTTACTCTCAATTCCTTCTTATTTGTTTACCACCTATCTCTCCCACTAAATTTAAGTTCTGAGACAGCAGGGACCTAGATGTCTTGTTTACCCCTGTGTCTCTGGTGCCTGAAATTGTTCTTAGATCCCAGAGAGGTTCTATATAAACATATGTGGAATGAATTAATGAATATACAAATAAAGGAATGAATCATCTTTCAGACATTCAAGTGCTATAAAGTTATACTGATAAAGAATAATGCCATAGATAGTTCTAAAACATTTTTTTTCCTGCCCTGAAAATACAGATTTCAAAGCACAAGGGTTTAAATTCTCCTTGGGCTGTTACTACAGTAATTTTTTTCCAAATGATTGATGTGTTAGCCAAGCTGTCATATTGAATATATCTTAATGATGAAATGATTCTTCAGAAACTCTTCCTGTGTGTCACCTATAATGACATATGAAGAAGGTAAACAGGACTGGTTCTTGTGAATGAGATGTCTGCTAATTGGTTCAGCACATAAGTGCACGCCACCACCTCACATGGGTGATACTGACTGCCTGCGCCCCAATATCATTTGCTTTAGGAGCAGTGGAGGTCACTGACATATGCCAGAGCACTTCTTGTCAAGCAAATCTCCATGAATGGAATAGAACAAAGTCAAGAATGATTTAAACTGGTATTTTATTTTATCTAAATAAGTTCATTTAAACGGATACAAAAGGTAATTTCCTGAATAGATTACCTTCACGTAAGATACCATGAAAAAAAAAAAAAAAAAAAAACAAGTGGAAACTGAAAGCTCTTTAACTTTAAACATTTATATCTTCCATCTGTTTTGTAGAAATCTTTATAGGGACCTATGGAAATCACTGCTTTTCCAAGCAACCACATGATGCTTAGGGACATAAAAGGATACTATGTTTATCTTTTGCATGAGACCAGTCATTCATACAACATGGGTCTAGGCACTGGGTACCTCCTAGGAAACCCAGACACTGGTAGAGAAGTTTTATGTTTCACGAGAGATGACTACTGCTTTTAACAGCTCTGAATTCTACCCATCTCTACTGCAAGGCACATCAGCCAAGATGAACTCAGTTTCTACACTGATGTTTAAACTTTCCAGTTATTTAAGAGTCTAAAACCTGGATTAATTATACTTGTACTTCAGAAAAAAATTCCTTTGCTGCATGAACCATGAAAACAAAATGCACTGATGATCTTTAAATGACCCAGAAACCAAGATAATTATAGTTGTAATTAATTACATAACATGACGTCCCCTGATAGCTAGCTGGAGGTCTAACCCAGAAAACTCCAAGGTTGGAAAATTTGAATGTAGGGACTTATCACAGACGCAGAGCCATGGTAAGCACTCACCAATTTCTAATCTTTCTCCCAGCATGTCTGACCTCAGGCAAAAATCACTTAACCTGTTCTTATCTCCAATGCTTATCTGTGAAATGGGGATGAAAGTCCTGGATCACCTCAAAGGGGATGCTGTGTTGAGTCATACATTAGCAATGTGAAATAAAATGATTTCACAGGGAATACAGTCGAGAAATTTTAATAAAGCTGAGCTGCTAATAGAATGGGATTAAGAGCCAGTAAGTGCCAATATAATGCCGTTTATCAGAATTTCATCTAAAACAGCTTTCACGGTATCACATCAATATATATATTGACATAGCTCATACACATATATGTTCCAAAAATGCAATGATTCTTTGCTTACTAAATATTTGTATTATCTTGTATTGTTTTAGAAAAGTGCCTTAGAAATGTATACCTCCTTGTTTTACAATGCACTTTTTTAGAACAACAAAAAATAAAACCAAAACTCATGTCTGAGTGTCTGGCACAAGATCCCATTCCCTGGCTTGTGGGATGGGGGTTTGGCCCACCAGTGGCTCTAGTTCTTGAATCTACATTTCCCCTTCACTTCGCATTTAAGGCAGGACATGGGCACAAGGTCTTCCCTTTGCAAAGTAGCTCATATCAAATATTACTTGTGCCAAGTAGTACCGACATAAAAATGATGCTAGTGCCATAATTACAAAGTAGATTCAAATGATTCATTAAAGCATGGGGAGAGAGAGTAGGAGAGGAACCCAGAGAGATCATCCATTTTATTTGTCACCATATTTATTTATAGGCAAGGTGCTCTCAGGACAAACTTTACTAAACCAATAAGGAACACAGAATTGTAACACAGAATGACTTTCAGTTACTGTTTATGCGAGTCCCCTATCCACCTTTTGGGAAGAACTAGGGAATCAGGAAGAGTATAAACCCATTTGTCAAATGCACTCAAGAACAGCTGGGTACACCCAAAACATCTGATGCTTTAAAAAAAAAAAAAAAAAAAAAACCTCTCGTAACATATGGGAGCCCAATGTAGGTCACTCTTTCCTGGATTGAGACTCTATAGCCACTAATTTGTCTTGATACTCTTACAAGTAAAATGGGGTTTCTGGATATTCCATTTTAATTTATCCTAAGTAGATATTGCTATAATTATCAGAAGTACCAACACATTAGACTGGTATTACCTTGAGACTGATAAGATGGGACAGAAGTAGTTTTGGAATGAGGCTGTCCTGTCTTTGAATACAGACTTTGTCATTTAGTAGTGATTTGGTCATTGAAACGATGTACTTCTCTGATCTTCAGAATCTTTATCATAGGATAGGGATAACGATATTAATCTCCCAACGTTACTGAAAAGATTAAGGAGGATAATGCGAAATGGCTAGCATAATGTCTGAAACATAGCAGAAACCAAAAATGTTCTTTCTCCTCCTTAAACATAGGCCTATCTACTCTAATAAAGCCAGATGGGCATAAACGGAGAATATCTCTACATCTCCTCTCACCAAGATAGATGTTGTACACATTAATTGAAATTACTCCAGGCTCCATTTAAATTTGTAAGTGCTAAGGCCTTTAAATACTAGTGCTGGCAGGTCATGGAAGAGACACTTTCTAGATGGAATGAAAAGCATGCTATCATCAGCTATTTCAAAATACCCAGTTGTTTGAGATAAGGTGGCCAAACCTCACGGTGGTAACTCTAGGTTGCCAAGATATCTTGATGCTGTGAAAACAAAGCCATAAAAAAACTCTTGGGAGCACAAGAAGAGGACCGAGTATGTGTCGAAGACAAAAGAGGGAATGTTTAGGTATTTCTAGAAGATTCCTGCCATTTTCTGTTTTTACTTTTTTTTGTTTTTAGTTTGGACACGACAATCACCCCTTTGTCTCATGCAAATTAATCTTCCTGTCAGGTTAAAAATGTGGAGGTGGGGTTAGGATTGCTAAGAGCCAGGTATATTCCTTGAGTAAAAAGCATTAATATACATATTGGCTTAAGGCTACAGTCTGCTGGATACGGTTACGCCATATCTCGGAACTCAAGCCCTAATGAATTATTCAACTCAGCAGAATAATCCAGCATAACTAGAAATAAGCAGCACATTCATTTGAGGGGAATGTTGTAGGGAGGACAGACAGGAATACTTATTTAGTGTTTATCTGTATTGTGCCAAACACGTTAAGAAGGACATTCCGCCATTCCCCTTACACGGCGAACACACGGAGGCTCAGAAAAAGATAAGAAATGTGATTCCACAGGATGGTAAATGTTTGACCCCATACTGAATCCCCCAAATTCACGCTCCATGCCATTCCCACTATTTCACATCATCTGCAAACCCTGGCACTTGCAATAAAGTGCCTATTGGTGGCCCTTTGTTCCACGCCATCAGAGCTGCAGAAAAGCTCGCGTTGTATCTGGTTCTATCTGCCTCTCCATGTGTGTCTCAGAAAGATACTTTATCTTTCAAGTTTTATGGCTCATATCTGTGACTAAAATATCATTTATGACAATTCCCATCTGCTAAGCTTCAAAAGTGATATAGTTTCATTGCAAAGGGCTGCTACGAGGAGCCTAAGTTATAAGCCAAGATTTGAGTGGAATCAGAATGTACCTAAACTCTCTCTCACGAGAAGCTGAGCATTGAAGAATGTGAACGTGTCCATTTTCTTGAAAAAAGTTGCTCCATGAATGTTTCCAGGCCCCAAAGTGTGGGGCCTGGTGTCTTCCCCAACACCGGTACAAAGAGCTGGTCCCCTGCAACAATCAATTATTGCAACGATCAGCTGCAATAATTGACCATTGCAAATATTGCTGCCGACACAGGTCAGACCCCATTTCTTATTCTGAGCAAAAAAACAGAAGGCCTGGTTCCTCTGTCATCTCTGACAGTTATAGACTGGCTGTGGACCTTCTTAAAGATTAAGGCTTGCCCGGGCATTCGCTTTTGGCCATCTCCTGTTCACAGTCCAGCATTTATTACAAAGGGACTGGAGATTAACACCATCTATTCTGCCAGGAGAAAATGCACATCACTTAGTGGTCTCACAAAACCGAGACACTGTAGAATGACACAGAGCTGCCCTCCATTTCCCAGCTCAGGATTACTGTTCCTCTTAATAGTACCTGTAGCTTTGCTTCAAGACTGTCTTCATTATAACACGTATTGTGATCTTTATGTTCTAATTTCAAATGTAACATATGTTCCTTAGGTTGGTGCAAAACTAATTGTGGTTTTTGCAGTTAAAAGTAATGCCATTTCTATGTTTTTAAACTTCTATAAATTTCAAAACTATAGAAAAGCTCAAAGTCACCTAGAAGCAAAATACTTTTTGTGTATTTGAGTATAACTTCTCTCTCTCTATCTCCTGCTGTTCTCTTTTCTTCCTTCTCTTCCTCCCTCCCTTTCTCCCTCTCTTCTCCTTTTCCCATTGCTGCTTTTTATAGTGATACAAAAATTCTCAGTAAGCCCCCAATAAACATAGTAATAATCCTAATTTATTACGGAAGAATGGAAAAAGAATACCGGGTACACAGGCTGCCCCTCCACCATTCCGTGCACTTAGCAGACATTATGAATTGATTCTGAAACTCCTCTTTCCTGAGTCAGATGCCACCCTTCTCCAGACAGAGCTCCTAACAGCCACTACTAATCAATCAGGGTTGGCAGAAGATGTGACTTCTCTTTCTGTACATGGCCACAGCCTTCAATGAGCTTACACTCTAACTTGTCAACACAGATAAATAAAACAAATAAAGAGGCATAAGGAGAACTTCAAGCAAAATCATATTACAAAGGCAAATATCAGACACCTGGCACAGACTAGGCAGTTGTCTGATCTTAAGCAGGGTGAACACTGTGTCCTTTAGAGCCTGCTAGTACTGATATGATCCCGCTCTCATGGAATCTGAAGTGTGAAGTGGTTACTCATCCTTATGTGAACTCCGGCTCCGAGACCCAAATAGGATGTCTGTACTGATGGTGAGAAAGCGATGTGAACTGAGTAGCATTATAGATAGTAGGAAGTAAGTTTTGAATCACATCTTTAAAATGTAAGTTATGAGACACCAGCTTTTGAACCCAGCAATCACACTGCTAGGAAATTAACATGGCAGTAAGAAGTAACTAGGGCCCATATATGTGTTTTATTTATATATCTCTATCAGATAACTCAGTATATTCATGTGTAGCATTAATGTTTATAACGGAAAAAAAAAAAGGAATTAAGGGAATGACTTAAATAAGGTATGTCACAGCCACCTAGTGTGGAAAAACTGAAGAAGGCTCCATGGCATATTATCAAGTGAAATAAAGCATGATAAAGTCACACAGGGCATTCAGTCTGATGTGGCTTTTTTTGTCATTATGTGAAAACAACTTATACCTGTATACACATGTATGTATCATATATGTGCATATCTTTATTTCTTTTTTGGAGATGGAGTTTTGCTCTTGTCGCCTAGGCTGGAATGCAGTGGCGTGATCTCGGCTCACTGCAACCTCCGCCCCCTGGGTTCAAGCGATTCTCCTGCTTCAGCATCCTGAGTAGCTGGGATTATAGGCGCCTGCCACCACACCCAGCTAATTTTTGTAGTTTTAGTAGAGACAGGGTTGCACCATGTTGGCCAGGCTGGTCTCAAACTCCTGACCTCAGGTTATCCGCCTGCCTTGGCATCCCAGAGTTCTGGGATTACAGGCATGATCCACCGCGCCTGGCCATATATGTGCATAGCTATATACGGTGGTGCTTTTTTCTCTCCCCTAATGGCCATTGATGCTGATTAGCTTTAGTTAGATCCAAGATTTGGAGATGGACTTCATTTCGCCTCTTCCTCTGCTAGTATCATTCGAATTACTAATCACGGGCATGTACCACTTTAAGCAGAAAAAAAAAGTGTACTGGTTAATCTCAGTGGTGGGACTGTGGCACATGTGTTTACTTCTTGATTCTTCCTGGGACACGTACAACACACAAATGTTATGTTAAAGAAGTAAATTCTGAGCTTCAAGTGATGGGGCCAGGTTGGAAGGGAGAAGGGCAGAAGGAGAGGAAAAACCAGGCCCTGGCATTTATGAAAACATCAGAAAGGCTTCTGAAAACTTGTGTAAAACTAAAGGCGCTTAGAGGAGAACAGAACAAAACATAGGCAAGTCAAAAATACAGAGACATCCATCCCAATAAAATACCTGTCCTGCTGAGGCTGCAATTTCCCGAATGGGGCTTTGCTTCTGGGGTCACCATGCATTAGTATTCCACTCACCCTGGCTGCAGTCACCATTTCTCTCCATTTCTTTTTGACCTCAAGCATTTTATGCATAAATGTCAGTGTTCTTTGCAATTAATCATGCCTACCAAAGACTAATTGTGGACAACAGTCCTGCAATTAGCAAAAATGCGTTTCAAATGTGCATGAATGTTCAGAAAGCACTCACATTCCAAAACCTCGGGTACCTAAACAGGAAAATTGGCCACTATTTCACAAGTCCCTTTCAAATTCAATATGAACTAGCAAGATAATCAGATCATAGCTGATGGCACCCATGCCTAGGGTCTGCTAATGAGAAAATGGTATTCTGAAATGCATGCTATGAACTCTGCAAGGCAGAACATCTGAAAATATCAAGCATGTCCTTTAGAGGAGTTAAAAAGAGTGGGGAGGAAGCAGTGGGGAAGAAGGGAAAGTGAGGGAGATAGAACTTATCTTAGTTGATAAAAAACAAAGATCACTTTGATTGAAAAATACAGTGATTCCTGGCAGATATAATTGGACAAGTCGGAATCAGTTACAGGAGTCACATACATCACAATCTACCTCCAAATACCATTACTGTAGTTAGACCCTAGTTACTCATCACCAATAGACCAACCTAGATAACATGTCTGCTTCTTAGTATTTTGTCTTAACGTGTACCAAGAAAATAACTTAGAGCAGTGGTTCTCAATCAATGGCAACTTTGCTCCATTCCCCTCCCCAGGGGACAATGGCAGTGTTTGGTTGTCATAATGAGGGAAGGGGTGCTACTGGCATCCACAGGGAGGAGTCCAGGGATGCTGCCAATTGTCCTATGGTACACAGGGAAGCCCTTCAACAACAGAATTTTCTGGCCATAATCAATAGTGCCAAGCTTGAAAATGTCAATAGTCTCAAGGTTCAGAAGCTGACTTAGAGTAATTAAAAAGTACGAATTCTGGGATGAGAAAGCCTATCTCAAGGCTCTGACGCATAACAGCATTACAGCTTCAAGCAAGCCCGTTAACATTTCCAAGCTTCAGTTTCTTCCTCTGTAAAGTGGGGATAAACCTTGCTGCTTTGCGGGCTGGCTGAAAAAAACGTGAGATAATGGAAGTGACAGTACTTGTCCCAGAATTAATGGGAGCTATTATGATCATTGCATTATTATTATTATTTACTTATTTTTCAATCACATGACAAAACAGAAACACAACAAACTTGCTAGAAAGGTGTGCTATTGCTAATCAGACACCATGGCAAATAACCCCTCCATCCTCCCAGGAATAAACTAGTCTCACTTCAAACAATTGTTACAGTTAGAATCCAATTGACTCCAGACAAAAGTATGGAGATAATCAGCATATTAAAGCCAACACTATAACCATATGTTAATTATGTAAATGATTCATTTTAATCAGCTAGAACCATGTAAAGAGTAACTAGGAATGCAAATGCAGGGAGTTATTAAAAACCTCATTATTATTCATCTTGGTTCCATGCGTGAACGTAGCCATCCAAACAGATGAATTAATAGCGAGAGGAGAGATGAAAGGGCTTGAGGGAGAGTCTGCGGGACACCATCTGTCTGCCTTTGCTTCTTGCTAGGGCCTCCACTTTGCAGAAAAGCTGGATGAAGCATGCAAGAGCAGGCTTTGAGCTTCCTCTGGAAGACCTGGTCAGCCCCCGAGAGCTGCAGGAACATGTGGTTTCTGTTTATTTGGGTGTGTTTGCTTTTTACTGTTGGGCTGGGGGAAGGTGGCATGGCTTGGAGTCAATCTCCTCTATTAAGTAGACTGTGGGTCCCACCAGACAGGGATCCCCCAATCCATGCCTGAGCTGTGAAAAACCTCCTTCTTCCTTCTTTTCTGTTTTCTCTTTCACCTTCATTACAACTTTTACCACCACCACACTATTTCTTCGCCATCCTCCTGCTCGAGTCAGGAGGATCACCTAGGACTTCTTCCTCGGTTGCAGGTTCATTGTGTTAAAAAGAAGAAAGATTCACCACACTTCTCATTCCATAAAAAATGAATGAAACCTTCTAGATCATTAGAGTGCACTTTCTGTGTTGCTTAATCTGAAGATAACTGTCTGGCTTGCTTTTCTCGCCATTAATTCCCTAAACTGTAGAAGGACATACACTCCAATTTTTTAAAAGTGAATTAAGACTAAGAGTGTTTTGAGATCTCCATGAAAACTTTTTAAGCATATAAAGACTGTGTGAATGATGCTAGTTTTCTGGTAATACGTAAACTTTCAAAATATGGGTCTTTTTGAGATAAATAGGGAAAGAAAACCCAAAATGGATAGACTATCCAACACTAATTTGAAAATACTTATGGCCTTTCTTCTTTTTTTTTTTTTTTTTTTTTTTTGAGATAGTCTTACTCTGTGGCTCAGGATGGAGTGCAGTGGTAGGATCTCGGCTCACCGTAACCTCCGCCTCCTGGGTTCAAGCGATCCTCCTGCCTCAGCCTCCTGAGTATCTGGGACTACTGGTGTGCGCCACCATGTCCAGCTAATTTCTGTATTTTTAGTAGAGATGGGGTTTCGTCACGTTGGCCAGGTGGGTTTCAAGCCCCTGACCTCAGACGATCCACCATCCTCGGCTTCCCAAAGTGCTGGGATTACAGGCATAAGACACCATGCCTGGCTTTCTCTTTAAAGATTATAAACTGGTGACCCTTAGGCTAATGATGTGTTTGATCACGTGTAGTGTCTCTCTGTGTGTGTGTGTGTGCACGTGCATGTGTGCACGTGCTCATGCACACATACATATGCATATATGTATCATCACAATGAATATCTTTACAGAAATCTGGATTTTTAGTTTCTTTTGAAATATCAGAAAATCTGACAATGCAGAGCCTGTACTATTGCAGAGAAAAAAAAAAATGACTGCGGCTAAGGAGAAGCTGCCTCCTTTAGATAGAACATATGGGATGGGACATTTGTTCTCTGTTTCTCCACTATTCCCATCGAACTGACTGATGCACATACACAGAATTTTGTGAGCATCAGAGTCTGGAGTTAGAGGCTATGGCAAGCTGATTAGATTTCCATCTCTTCCATTAACTCCAGAATGCATACCTGGAATAGATGCTTCATGATGATATAGGCAGAGCGTCACTCCTCTTTCCTAAGAGGCCACATACGCATTTCTGTGGCAAACAACAGAGCCCAAATCAAACACATGCCTAAGGATTTGTCAGGGAATCCATTGAAGAGAGAGGGACCAGAGGAAGACTGACCAAAGTGACAGATTTACACCTGATTCTGTGCAGCTGTGCTTGTGAAAGGACTTCTTCAGAACCAACATGATGATGACTACAAACCGAACTGCAGTCTTTATCTCAAAACAGCATCTCTCAAATGCACACATTGTGCTGATTTACAGTCTCGTCTTTGCAAACAGTAAGATGGGGGCTGGGGCCTCAGCCATTCCCCAGAATGTCATTGCCAACGCCACCCAGTCCAGGAGAGCATCTTTCCCAACTCACTAAATGGGCTCGCCGGCAGCATTTCATGATTCACTGACACCATATTGTCTAAGACCAAAAAGAAAAAAAAAAAAAAAAGGTGGGGGGTTGGGGAAAATCAAGCCAGAAAGCCCATCTTCAATTCATTTCACACCAGACTTAAAAACACGTCCACCTGACAAAAGTACAATCGATCATTTCAATTCATTTTTAAAAGAGTAAACACGCTCAAAATTAAATGATTTGGGGGGATGAAAAATAAGGACATCCAAAAAGCTCTATGTGCTTTCTTCTTCATATTCTAATTCTTTCATGTGTCTCTGCCTGATGTCTCCTAATGTACTTTCACTGGAATCCCATTTTTGATCTTTAATCCCTTTATATGTTTTTCTGTGCTTACTCTTGAACGCCTTTGTGGCTGCCATAATTGGGTCTCTGGCACCATTTTAATAGGGCTTAGCACAATGCAGGCTTGACAAATTTCATCTAAGTGGAAAAAAAAAAAAAAAAAAAAAAAAGAAAACTATCAATATCATCAGAGAAACTGACCAGAGTTTCAAATACATTGCAACAAATATATCAACTAGGACACAAGCCAACTAAGGCAGCCTCCTAAGGCTGGACCAGGGAGGAAAGACAGAAATCATCTCAGGCTGTGCCTCAACAGCCTGTCTGCCCTGGAGGGTTTATCAGTTCACAAGTCTGGAGGCAGAAGGCTGGGCCAGATGATTTTTTTCAAGGCCAAACTTGGTTCAGCCATAAATATCAGGGCCCAGCTTCCCTGGAAACATGCACAGCCTTCGTTTCCTCTCTAGGTGCCATGCCTTTGTGATTTTCAGCCAGGGTGCTCAACGATCTGGCAATGGCTAAGTGACATTCTCTGACACAGCTCTGCTGGAAACGACGTCGGATTTACAAATGTCCTGGCAATAAGAGAACATGCAATGGCAGCAGACACCAATGGGGTGGCAGCCTGGCTTAAAATCATCCCGGTTTCTCTGGGAAAGGCCTCAATACACATGTTTGAGGGTCAGCTGCCATGTCTGTGCCACGTGACCCAGCTCTGTACCTAGGCTATAGCTAGTTGGCTCAGTGATGAGCCCTGGACCTCTGCCAGGCCAATCAAAACCTTCCCTGAGAGTTTCTGACACAGAATCTTTCTGTTTTGATATCAGAGGATGAGTCTTCTCACCTATCTTCTATTAGCAGTCATATTTCCCACCATGTGCCACCATTAAGGATAACTATTGGCAGCCGTATTTCCCACCACGTGCAGGAAGCTAGTTTGTGGAAATAAAACTGACACAAAGAAAGGAGACATAGACGGAGAGTCTTCAGGTATTAATATTTTCCCTGGGTCCCAGCTACCCAGGCTGTAGTCACACAAGAGATACCTGTATCTTCCCTGTTGAGTCATCACTTTGCATCCATTGACTTCAGTTGTGTTTACATCTCTTACTAAAACAGGGTTTCTCTATCTCTGCACTCTTGATATTTTGGGTGTCATAATTCTGTACTGTGGGAAGTGAAGTGCCGTTACTGTGCCCTGCCATGTTACTGTTTGCAAAGACGATGCTGTAAATCAGCACAAAGTTCTGTGCCTCGGCACATGTATAGCAACCTCCGTGGCCTCTATCCCGTCGATGTCAGCAGCATCACCCCACACAATTGAGACAAGCAAAAATGTCTTCACACATTTCCAAATGTTCCCTGTGGGGGAAAAAAAAAAAATCACTTCCTCTTGAGAATCACTGCATTAAAAGAATTTTAATGCAGCAATTCAACATTAATAACCAACAAGGTTCTTTTGTACCACCTGGCTATGGCTATGGTTTGGTGCATGGATTGAGACTATAAAAAAAGGTAAGTCCCGATTTAGATTCTCAGTCTCGGATATACTCTAAATTCTTCCTTGAGACAAAATATCTGGCAAGGTCCTTCACGTATTTATTACCCCGTTGAGTGTATCATCTGTTTCTCTGGTTTCTGGTGACATTTATGTCTCACAAAGATGTTTATGGTTACGAAGAGGAAAAAAAAAGTCTCTCATGCTCATGATACTGGTCTTGAAACCCTATCCATCATGAGGTTGTGTATGTTTTGTACTGGGATGGATAGATGGATAGACAATTGATAGATGATTGATAGACGACAGACGGATGGACGGATGGATGGACGGATGGACAGATAGATAGATGATTGATTGATTGATTGATAGATAGATAGATAGATTCCCCAAAAGAATCATTCTGATCACTGTAGGTCTCAACAATGTATCAATAGTCAGAGTGCTTGGCATCTAATTGACACATTCAGTAGTATCCAGTACACCTTCCTAACAGCATCTTGATATCCTTTTACAGAAATTGTCTCTTCCTTGTTAGTGAGCAGAAAAACAAGTATGTTGCCCTCGCAATGGGAGCTCTAAAGATTTCTTCCGACTTCTTCCAACAGATTACCTTAGAGACAGAACACAACCAGCAAGTATTCCCTGCCCTGGGACTCCAAATTTTAACCAGAGAGATTTGGTGATAGAAAAAGTGACTAGAGGATGATTCAAATGGAAGAAAAGGCATCCATTCTACAACCAGCCTCTAATGGCTGAATAATTCTCTTCTGGGATCCAGGTTTTTTTGTTTTTTTTTTTTCAGTCTTCCTGATTTCATATGAGCTACTCAATATCCTCCCAATAAATGCTCTCCCTTGCCAAAGATAGTCCAAGTAGATTTCTAGTACTTAAAACTCAGCAACCCAACCTGATACTGCTAATAATGGTCAAATGAAATGTTAAACATGCACAAAAAAACGCTAGCATCTCAAGATCTATGAATTAGCACCATAATATAGTCATTTTTTTCCTATTAAAAAGGAGAAATTCAATAACCTACATTTAATTCCGAGGCCCTTTCTCCATTGTAATTGCAAGATAAACAGATCTCATACTTCAAAGGGCTCTGTCTTTCCTGGCAGCCAAGTGCTTAGAAGATGGGAAAGCCGCTAGCCTGGCACATCCCAAGGTACTGATGTAACAGACAAGAGCTCATGAGACGTAAGCTGAGCTGTTGTGGACTCCTGAACCCCACCATTACCAACAGACAGGGAGAGATGGATTCCTAATCTTTAAAATGCTTTGAAAAGATGTGAACTTTAATAGGACTTGGGAGTCCCAAAGCTGACTGGTTGTTCTACTTTTCCATCACACCTACAAATACAATCTTGCTTTGTCTTCCTGTTCAAAAATATTTCCCCTCAAATGTCCTCTTTTCCTCACCATAACATACCAGGAAGGCCATATGCCTCTTCCCACTTCTGCTGAAGTGCCAACAATGAAGCCCAGAAGCCAACATGTGCTAACCAGCCCCGTCCCTCCCCCTCCACCCAGATAATAAACATCAAGAAGGCTGAAGGGAGATTCTGGGCACTTATTCTCGGCCCCTGAAACCAAAACACAGCTACTCAAACGTCTATAGAAGAATCATTAAATGCTCCATAAAATGTACTTAGCCGTAAGCAAAAAGGTTTTGTCCTCCAACAAAACAACTTAAATGGAGCCAACAAAAGCGATCCGATGGCTTTAAGTCCCAGTGTGTTTAAAGGTTCTGTGAACTCATGGTGACCTTTCCCCCAGCTGCTCGGCACACTGCCTTAAAAGCCAGGCGACCCATTTTATGCCAGGCACTTTGCCAGGCTGAGAGGCCCACAAGATCCCAGTCTTTATTTATTTATTTTTTTTCCTTTACTAGCTCCAGGGGTGACCTCGGAGGAAGGATTGAGTCTGGCTCAGACACTGTTCTAAGGGCTCCGTGCTAGCCATTTCATTGGCCGCTCATGGCAAGATAATGGAATTGGCTTTGTTTTACCCCCTTGGACAGAAGAAGTTATTACGTCTCACCCATTGCAAGTAACACACAGGTAGTTAGATGGGAGACAGGATTTCTCAGCAGCTTGATAGATTTATTTGGAGGATTTCCCCCCCACCAAGTGTCACAGCGGACAAGGAACCCAGACCCCAGGAAGTCAGGATGGAGGCTGACCGCAATCTGCTGTGCAGTTCTGTCCCTGCCAAAGCCTCTAATAATGAAAATAGCAACTACAGCCCCAGCAGTCACAGCCCAAGAGCAGCAGTAACCACCACCATCGGTGCATCCCATTACGCTCAATGATTCGGGCGCCACGCTGGGTGATTTACAGGCCATCCTGCTTAAGCCTCAGGAGACCTTCCATGTAGGTCTCATCCTATTTTTCATAGATTAGGAAACAAAAGCTCAGAGAGGCTAAGTGACTTGTCCAAGGTCACACACTAGTGCAGAGCTGAGTTAGGAATTGACTCCAGCTACATCTGACTCTCACATCTGGGCTCTTAGCTGGTACATTATAAAATACACATGCTGTCTTCTGACCCGCTGCTAAGCCACTTCTCTGGCAGTGAACACTTGAAATGCACACACACACATATACACACACAAACGTACACTAACATACACCCAAAACATATATACAAGAACATGCATACACTAACATGCACGTACTAATATACACATGAAATACACACACACTAACACACATATGCAAACACAAAAAACATGCACATACTAACATACACACAAAACACACACAAAATATACACACAGTAACACACATATGCAAACTAACACAAAAAACATACGCATACTAACATACACACAAAACACACACTACACACAAAACATATACACAAGAACAGCCACACACTAATACACACACTAACATACACATACACACAAAACATCCACACACTAACACACATATGCAAACTAACACACACAAAAAATACATATACTAAGACATACACAAAATACACATACACGCAATCATACACACACTACCACACATACACAAACACACACACTAGCATACACACAAAACACACACTAACACACATACACTAACATACACACAAAACATCCACACACTAACATACACACTAACACACGGAAACACACAAAAAACATACACGTACTAACATATACACAAAACACACACACTAACACACATACACACAAAACATATACACACAATCATATACACACTAACACACATACACACACTGGTAAACACACGAACATACACACGGTTTGCCTCTCAATGCAGCCTCGAGTCTCTCTGTTTTCGCTTACTTTCACCAGCATGCCTCAAGCTTCTTTGAATCCTCACCCTGCCAGGCCAGAACGTGGCTCAGGCATATCCAAGCATCCTTCCCTGCTGTCTCCCACCTGTTTGGTGTGTGTTTGGTTGCTTTAGTTATCCCTATAAGTAGAAACAAGGCCGGGAGCAGCTGCAAAGGAAATATCCTCCTCTGCCACCTGCCACCCTCGGACTCACCTGGTCTAACCTGGATTTACTCCATTTCATGGACTAGGAGGGTGTCAAGCAGGGGACCAGGTAAACCTCAGTCAAGCAAAAGAAACCGTTCTTTCAAGCTTTGGGGAAGTGCTGCGGCCTCATTCTTTGATGCAAAATGGTTTTAATCTTCCCCGAGAGCAAACATCTGCTTAATGCAAAGCTTTCTAAGTCAATTTAGGCCTCCTCTAAGTGCTACCTAGAAGCTCCACTGCTATTACAGGCAGGCCCAGTGAGATGGAACGGCTACAAAATGTGCAATGACACAAACAGGCCTTCAGAGCCCAGAACCCGCACAACACCAAACTGGCTTCACTGAGCAGGTTCATACACAGGTTACGAGCAGAAGCCTGGAAAGAGGGCTGGCAAGTGGAGTAAAGTGGGCACTTTCTGTCCCTGAGCCTGTGGTCTTCAACAGTGACTGAAATACCCCCAGCAGGCAGAGTTTGCAAACATCTACCAAGCCACAAAGCCAGCTTCCTGGTTGGGTTGATTCCTGTTCATTCTTTCTAATCATGGCATACAGAGGTTGAGGACTCAGGTTGCCTTTGGAAGGAAAGAAGGAAAATTCATACCCGGTGGATGAGACTCTCCAAGGATAGGGATACATTCAGGGACTCTAAATAGATACTCGAAGATGTCAAGGTGACCCGGGAAATCTCTGGGAGGCAAGGCTGGAATGTACAAGCCTAATTAACGGCACTGTGTGAAGAAAGAGAAAGTGAAAAGCAGACTTGGCCAACACGGGTAGGAAAAAAGAGATCCCAGTGTGTGGGACATTGGCTGTGTGTCAACAGCATTATCCAGAGAAGATTTACAACAGATCCCAGGGACACAGGCGCTCCAAGCAAGGGAGAGGAATTCTGTATCATGGAGAGGGATCATTCCTTTGGCCTTGTTGTGGCCTGCAGGAAACGTCCTTTCAAACAACTCACTTCCCTAGGCACCTGCTTGGTCCTCAGGCAACACATTATCTTCCTGGGCTTTCTGATATCAGGAAGGTTGTAGCTAGGATGAGTTATGTGCATTTTTCAAGAATTAGTAAAGGCTTCTCCCATTCTCCCTAATATTCACACATGTGCACACATACATCATACATACAAGCACACTGTAGACCACTTCATGTATTTTAGCCACATATGAAGCAGCAGAGCCACCATTACTCATCTTCTCAGGGTCACTGTTTTCAGTTGACCACAGTTTGACTAACATGTGACACATTTTGACTCTATTCTAAGAATTCTAGGCCACTGGGGAAAATAGGATATTTCTAGGTTTATTAAATGTAATTACAACATAATGCCATGCTATATATAGCATGTGACATGTAGAATGCATGTGGTGTATTAAATAATATATACATGAGATAAAGTTCCATCCATCTGTCTTTTGGCTGAATTCCATTTTCATCATAGGGGGAGGGAATATTTAAGTTGTCTCATCTATAGAAAGACTATATAGTGTAATAAAAAGTGATTTTCCATAGTGGTAATTTAAAAAAAAAATTTTTTTTAAGACAGAGTCTCGCTCTGTCACCCAGGCTGGAGTGCAGTGGCACAATCTCGGCTCACTGCAAGCTCCACTTCCCAGGTTCATGCCATTCTCCTGCCTCAGCCTCCCCAGCAGCTGGGACTACAGGTGCATGTCTCCACGCCCAGCTAATTTTTTGTATTTTTAGTAGGGACGGGGTTTCACCGTGTTAGCCAGGATGGTCTCCATCTCCTGACCTTGTGATCCGCCTGTCTCAGCCTCCCAAAGTGCTGGGATTATAGGTGTGAGCCACCGCGCCCGGCCCAGAGTGATTAAATTTGAGGTTCAGCACAACATCCTTGACATTGCTGATGGAGAGACGTGCTGTAGACAGCAAGGCATTGTGGACGGAGGACGCAAACAGAGGTTTAACGCAAGAGCCCCAAATCGGGATGCAAGGATGGGTACTTCAGATGATTCACAGCCAAGTGACTAATTCCCATCAACTTACTGCTCCCTTCCTGAGCAACCTTATATATAAAATCCATAGGGAGTAGTAATAAGCATTTAGTTATTTAATGAAGGCAAATTATTTTCCCTAGTACCACACATACAAACACACACAAACACACATGGAGGCACACATATACACAGACATACATGCAATTCGGTGGCATATAACAGATGCTTACTATGTGATAAACATTTTACATATGCTATGTAGCTACATGCTACATACAGCTATATACTATTTTACATATCCTGTGATAGTTCATTTCCTTCTCACAATAGTCCCTCTGAGAGGTCAGGGTCAGAAACCAAGGCTCAGATCAGAGAGGTTCTGAGAGATGCCAGAGGTCACACAGCATTTGCACAGATGACTTGGAATTAGACTCAAAGCCAGTATGTTTAACTAACCCACAGTTTTCTGTACCTCCTTAGATGGTTGTGCTGTAGCTGACAATTCCCAAGTGAGTCAAGGTTGAAGGAAGGTGGAGGCAGCAAAGAACTCAACTAATCTTAGATTTTTTTCATTCCAAAAACATCATTAATGTAACTTTCTATTAAAAGGAGAAGTGTTTTACTTTATGGATCTGAAATTCCAAGTCTTAGAGAGTCAAGGGAAGAATGGTCTCATTGTCTCATGTCTTCTCCTTAGAAAATTAGCTCTCTCTTGCCATGTAGATAGGTCATCGTACACACATATAACCTTCCTTCTCTCTGCTACTTTCTGGGCCTTGTCACATAAACATTGCTATACCACCTACCACCTGTGACTACTTTACTCCTATAAAAAGTACCTAAGAGACTGGGCACAGTGGCTCACGCCTGTAATCCCAGCACTTTGGGAGGCCGAGGTGGGTGGATCACCTGAGGCCAGGAGTTTGAGACCAGCCTGGCCAACATGGTGAAACCCTGTCTCTACAAAAAATGCACAAATTAGCTGGGCATGATGGCAGACTCCTGTAATTCCAGCTACTAGGGAGGCTGAGGCAAGAGAATTGCTCGAACCCGGGAGGTGGAGGTTGTAGTGAGCTGAGATTGTGCCACTGCACTCTAGCCTGGGCGACAGAGTAAGACATCTCAAAAACCAAAAAACAGTCTTAATTTTCCTTGAATAAAACATAGGAGCTGCTTAGAGAATTTTTTATCATTACTTATTAAACAATTTGCAAATTATTTGCTCTGATGCCACTGTCACCTGCCCCTTTCGGTGGCACGGCCACCCTCTTTGTCACGGTTTAGTTGCAGCAGAGGCTGACTTGGTTATGTATTCTTTCAAAGGTTTATCAACCCTCTCAGGACAGTTTCTGCATATCCAATAGGATGATAACAGATACACAATTTATTTTCTGGAGTGAGTTATGAAAGTTAATCAATAAGAAGTGGAAGTCTTGTAAATTACCTATCGAAGATCAGCCTATTCAATGTTCTGCTTCTACAAGGCTGGTTCGAGCTGAGGTCTCAGGCTGCACTATTCATTAGCCCACATGCGAGATAACGTGATTCTCAGGCAGATGAACGTAGCCCTCCCTAATAAGACAGAGACTGTAAAAAGTAAAAAACAGCAACTCCTTCTCTCAGAGAAGAAAAAAATTAAAGAGGAACCAAAACTAGACTGAGGAAATACCTTCCATGAATAGAAAAGAAGCCTTAGAGGAGAGCAGCAAAGTAAGGAAGGGGAGAAGCAGCAATGGTGGACTCTTCAAAAATTATTTAAAATAAAGAGTTAAAGCACCTTTTAGTCATAGGAAGCACCTCCAATGGCCTGCTCTCCTCTGAGCCCGGCCAGGGCAAGAAAAGCAACATTGCAACCAAGACTGAATAAAAGTCCTGTGCAAGAGACTGAAAATGGCTCAGAAACAAGGCTCGGTTCAGAGTCCAGGAACATGGGTGAAATGCACATGTAGGGCTCAAAACGTATGCAGCAGAACAAGGTAAGTAAGTAGGAAAAGAGGTGGAGGCAGGTGGATTTCATTTCTTCAAACAGCGGCAAGCAGGAGATTTGTAGGGCAAAAAGGTGAGGCCAAAGAAAGTGGAAAAATCCTGAATGGTTCCCCTGCAATGCATCCACCTCACCACCACTCTCCTCTCCGTTAGGCTCAATCAATGCTTCTGATTCATTGGCATCTTTTGTTTTCATCATCAGTTTCTCTAAAAATATTTTTGTAGTGAAAAATGGGAGTATCATGATGATAACCACGAACCTTCTTACCCATAGGACTGATATCCATCCAAGAGATTTTTTTTTCCATTTCTCCTGCCGACTCTACTCAGGATGATTTCAAAACTGCATGTATGCATGCAGAATTCAAAATGCTTGTGTTCCTACATGCTAGCCCCAACACCTTGAGCACACAGTTTCCTCTCCCATCTCTGGTCATGACACGACTGGACCAAACTGGTTTACCTTGATGCAGAATGTTCCAAGGCAGATAGGTCCCTGGATTCCTGAGCCTAAAAGCTTTCTGCTGGTGTGAAATTGCCAAGCACAGAGGGGCCCTCAGCATTCACGCACAGAAGAGAAACTAGAGGCAACAAGACTTGGTCTCGATCTTCTGTCCCCTGCATCAACCTTGCTAGAGGTTCTCACCATGCTTTGGTTATAAGCTGTGACCCAGATACTGAAGGCAAAAGACTATGCATTGTTCTAAGTCCACTAAACCTGGCTCCAAACCCTTCCTTCCATCACTGGAAAAGGCACTGCAGAACCCACGTGAGTGTCCCTGTTTGAAGAAAACTGTTAACACTTCTTTAATGCATTTGTCTTATTTGAAAAGCAAAGTATTCATACACTTCAGAACTTCAAACGCCCTTAACGTAAAGCTTACCGAATACACCAAATTGTGCCGCTGCCCTGCTTAAAACTTTCCAGCAGCTTCTCATGGCACCTCTATAAAAGTCCAAACTCATTATCATGCTGTGCAGGGCCCTGCCTCAACTGGCCCCCCACCTACCACCTGACATCATTTCCTGCCAGGCTCCTCCTTCATCACAAGGCCCTGGCCATCCTGGCATCTTTTGAACACTCTCCAATCACTTTCTTCTCAGTGGGATGCTCCTTCTTGCATTCAGTTCTTTTCTTTAGCGTACATGCTCAGAGAGGCCTTACCTGACTATCCTCTCTGTGATGGGCCCTCTGTGTCTTGGGGCATCCCTCTTATTTCAGTCTTTTATTTGTTAGATCTATAACGATGATGCTTGTGTGGGCCTCCATCCTGCCCATTAGAATCTAAGCCCGGCAAAACAGGGTCCTTGGCTCACTATTCAGTGCTGTATTCTCAGTGCCTAGAACTCTGCCTAGCATTGAATCAATGCCTCATAGTTATGTGATGAATAAAGGATTGGATGAACATATTGACCTTATAAATGATAACAATGCATCAATCAATGCATTGGAGCACCGGGCCTTGGAGACATGCAGCCCCATTAGAGAGAACTCGTTGGACCTTGATTCTTCATTTTTCAAACCAATAAGGTACAGTGCATGAGCCGTATTTACCCAAGTAAATACCCTCTCTCAGTGAAAGAAAATATGCTTTTTGGCCTTGACCTCATTTTGCCTCCAGCAGAATGCCTTTGGCTGTCAGCAGCTAGAAGCCTGAGCAGAGCAGGTGGAGGGAGCTGCAAATGACCCTGAAGGTTGGAAGGAAAAGAAATTATCACCCAACAGATTGGCAAAAACTTAAAAGATTGATGATGTCCAGTTTGAGCACAGATGCAAGGAAACTGGTCCATCATACCTTTTTTTTGTGTAAGAATTGGCAAAGCCGTTTGCTGAAGGGCAAATAAGTTGTTGTATTACTGTTTATAGAATTGTATGCCATCACAATATAGAATGACAGAGTGGACCTGTACAGACTGACATGGGGAGATGGCCAAAACATGCTGTTAGATAAATAAAAGCAATGTGCAAAACTATGTGGGTGGTGAGATCCCACTTGCTTAACATACATGCATGGTGTCCGTGTACACATACCTATGCATGTAATTACATAGGAAAAGTATGGGAGGGTTTCAGACTCACACTCCAAACCATTAGCAGGTGTTGTCTCTGGGTGGGAGGTAGAACAGGAGAAGGGGGGCAGTAAGCAGACCCACAAACTTCACTCTGCTTTCTGACTTATTTCTTGAAATTGTCCTGGGAAAACACAGTCATGGCATTACAACGTTAAAAGTAAAATTTCTCAGAGACCATGACAGAGGGACTCTGAATTGCTGGCTGAGACCTGGGATGGAATTTGTGGAAAAAGTGGAGGTTAAAAGGATGAGGAGCACAAAGCCAACTGATGTGGATTCAAATCCAGGTCTCCCAATGCCCTGGGACTTGAGCAAGTGACATCTCTGATGCTCAGTTTTCTCACATTCAAAGCTTGGGTGATAGCAGTAGCTACCTGCTAGAGTTTGGTGAGGATTAACTAAGACCTTATGCGTTAAATGCTTAGCACACTGTCTGGTACAGGGCAAGTACAAATGTTAACTATTAATTTTTATTATTATAATCATTATTTGTCATGTTTCAGCATTCATATGTGCTGAAATGAGGGAAAGGAGAGCAAAGAGACCACAACACAGCAATACAGTTAATTTAACCTTTTAGCGTAGAGTTGTCCAATAGAACTTATGGCAATAAAATAAATGTTCTACATCACACTGTCCAGTACAACCAACACAAACCACATGTAGCTCTTGGACACTGAAAATGTCAATGGCACAGTTTTGAAGGCTATTTAATTTTAATTAAATTTAAGTAGAGACACATGACTAGTGGCCGTCATATCGCACAGCACATTTCCAGAGACTGCTATCTTCCCCAGCTAAAATATCCCCATTCTCTCCTAATAATCATTGCTAACAAAAACTGGCACCAGTAATAGTGCTTAAAATTGAATGAAATCCTAAGTATTTCACATCATTGGTGGCCTTTGAAAGGCTGAATTTAGAAGGTTTTAGGAAGTAGTTTTTTTTCCAAGCTCATTCAGTTTTTCTGGCTGCTTGAAGGACAGTCTCAGCTGGTGCTAGGCCATGTTTAACAACACCTTTCTAATACTTTCCAACTTCTGTTTTATTTCCTGAGAGAAAACAGGCTTCGGACACAGCAAACACCTTCAACAAACACAGGTAACAGAAAGAATTTGATGACATAGCTTTGTTTTCAACATATTTTTTGAAATAAAAATTCATATTCCACAAAATTCACACTTTAAAATAAACAACTTGGGCCAGGCATGGTGGCTTACACCTGTAATCACAGCCGTCTGAGAGGCCAAGGCGGGCAGATCACCTGAGATCAGGAGTTCAAGACCAGTCTGGTCAAAGTGGTGAAACCCTGTCTCTACTAAAACTATAAAAATTAGCTGGGCATTGTGGCAGATCCTGTAATCCCAGATACTCAGGAGGCTGAGGCAGGAGAATCGCTTGAACCTGGGAGGTAGAGATGGCAGTGAGCCAAGATCATGCCACTGCACTCCAGCCTGGGTGACAGAGTGAGAGTCTGTCGCAAAAAATATTATAATAATAAAGTAAAATATACAATTCAGTGTTATTGAACATATTCACAAACTGTACAACTATCACTATTATGTATGAAAGTGGTGATAGTTGTACAATTCTAGAACATTCCAGATAATTCCAGAACATTTTCATCACGTTAAAAAGGAAATCCATATCCTTAAAAGGATCACTTCCCATACCCTCTCCCCTCAGCCCTTAGCAATCATTAATCTACTTTACGCTACTATAGGTTTGCTTATGCTGAACATTTCATATAAATAGAATCATACAATATGTAGTCCTTTGTGTCTGACTTCACTCATTTAGTATAATATTCTCAAGGTTCATCCACACTATGGCATATAATACATCATTTCACTTTATAGCTGAACATATCCCATTGTATGCTATACCACCTTGTGTTCATCCATTTCTTAGATGATGGACATTTAGCCTGTTTCCATGCTTTGCTTATTATGAATAATGCTATTATAAACACTGCTACACACGTTTTTGTGCAGACATATGTTTTTAATTATCTTGAACATATACCTAGGAGCAGAATTGCTGGGTCATAATAACTCTGTGTAAATTTTTAATAAAAATACTAAACTATTTTTTCTAACTAGCTGCAAAATTTTACATTCCTGCCAGCAATGTATGTGAATTCCAATTTCTCCACATCTTTGCTGACACTTCTTGCTATCTATCTTTTTTATTACAGCCATTCTAGTTAGGGTCATCAATGCATTTGTAATAGATGCCATTTATTTATGGCTAGTGATGGTGAATGTCCAGTTAAATTAGAGATGAAAAGTGTGGTTTTGTGAACCAATTTAGGCTATAAAAATTGAATCAATTCAAAGAAAATATTAACTATAGTAGTGGTGCTAAAAGCTTTAGGTAACTGGTCAAAGGTACGGCTTTGGGGTTCCATTATGTAACCTATGCACAAACCTGTAACCTGAAGCCCTATGGAAAAGTGGTGTGGGCTGGGTGCAGTGGCTCATACTTGTAGTCCCAGCACTTTGGGAGGTCAAGACAAGCAGATCACTGGAGCCTAGCAGTTCGAGACCAGCCTAGGCAACATGGTGAAATTCCATCTCCACAAAAAATACAGCTGGTCATGGTGGCATGCTCCTATAGACTCAGTTACTTGGGAGGCTGAGGTGGGAGGATCACCTGAACCCGAGAGGTAGAAGCTGCAGTGAGCTGTGATTGCATCACTGCACTCCAGCTTTGGGGACAGAATGAGACTCTGTCTCAAAATAATAGTAATAATAATAATTTGCTCATTAATACACAGAGGCTAAGGGGCAGATCCAGGACAAGAGGGCATTCTTCAGAATCCCTGCACCAGGATTCTTTCTAGAATTGCATGGGAAATATAGCGAGTTTCTGCAGGCAAGGCCAGGATGACTCTCTTCCTGGAGAATGGCTGCAAAGGGTTTGGACACAAAAGGCCCTAGAGCAACAGGACTGACCAAACAGCAGTGATGGGCAGCCCGAAGTAATCATTTAGTGGTGGCGGATTCTCATCCATTCCACATCTTCAGGTGACATTCACCTGAGTAAGGGAATGGCTATGCATTCCCAGAACAGCACACTACTCTGTCCAAGATGGGGAAATGCAACTTCTGGGAATAGGATATAGAGCCTCAATTCTCTTCTACTTGGTCATCAGGCCCAGAGTGGAAGGACAGGGCCAGTTGTTTGTGCCCTGGTGAAAGACATGTGCAAAGATTTAGGTTACACTGCACTGCAGTATCCAGTTCACCTCTTGGGAAAGGCTGAAAAATGTTTTCCACCCCAAAGCTGCAAAGCTGCCATGCTGTGAAGCCACGGCTGTTTCTGGAGCAGAGATCCTTAAGTATGTTTCTGCCATGGGGTGCTTTGACAATTCAGTGGAAATGATACACCCCGCAATTGCAAGACCATATGCCTACAGCATGACATATAATTTACGGGGAAATTCTCAGCCACCCCAAGTCAAGAACTGTGCCCACAAATCACTCTGCAGGAGCCCCTCCTTCCTTTTCAGCTCCAAAGAATGGCATCAAAGTCCCTCGTGCGGGTCACTGTGGGCTTTTCCTGGGGTTAGAAACTCCTTGGCAGCAGATCAGAAAGACAGCTGCTGACAGCTGAAAATTTCCTGCCTGGGCCTGAAGATTGAGAGGCAGAATGTGTGTTTCCATGGTACTCCCAGAAACAGGTGGCCCCTAAACTCTGGAAAAGCACATTCCTTGTACCACAGTAAGTCAGCTGCTCCCTGTGCACATGGGTATTTAGGGCATGAGAGAGTAAAATACCAGGTGTCTCTAAGACAAACCCAGGAAGCGAAGAAAAGAGAAGAAGTGAGCTAATGGATGAAAAATTTCAAGACAATACAGGATGTGAGCTCAGGGGCAGAGTATCACGATCCACCTCACCATCATTAACGGTTTCTTCCCTCTTACATTATTTTCTTCATAGCACTCGCTTTCATCTGTAATTAATCAGTTATATACATTATGGTAGTTTTTCTTTGTTTTGTCTCTTTTCCCTACAAGAACATAAATTCCACTAAAGAAAGCATCATAGCTGACTTCATTACGTTCCTAATGTCTGCCATTGCACCTTCATGTAGTGGTGATTAATACATGTCTGAAGAATTACCAAAGGAATGAACTAACCAGCCAATGCGTAATAACCTTTCTAATACCCTTTGACATAGAAAAGTTTCTATTTTATGTACGAACGAACTGAGGCTCAGTGAGGTAAAAGAACTTGTTCAAGATCACAGCTAACAGTGAGTGAGGCAGGCTCTGGAACCTCGGCCCATCTGAATCCAAACTCCCAAGTTGTCCCCTGTTGTCATAACTTGCAAAAGTGAGAGATTCAGTCCCCAGGGGCCTTCTCTACGTCTGCTAAAATAAAATAAAAGGAAAATCAGCCAGGCCAAAAACAGAACTGTCCTGTGATGGAAAACCTAGTCCATGGCACATGGCGCACCAGATGTTGCTTATAGTTTTGATAAAGCAAGACTTAATAAAGCACCCAAGACTGATCCTCCATGCTCAGGGAGGTTTGCGTGTAACCCCTTTGGATGCATTTTTGGGTCATTAACAATTAAACACACATGTTGCACTCCCCTGAAGCCACACAAGATACCAGACCCTCAGGCACAGGCACAGACACACTTCTACACTACCCGGTCCTCTACCTCTCATTCCATAAACATTGTGAATTTTCTGTTACCCCACATCCCTGAAACTCACCCTCCTTTTTAGGGCAGAATTCTCCAGTCAATGAAGCTCAAAGAAATGGCAGCATGAAACATGGATATTCACTAGCCAATCGTGGATAACATGGTACTGGTTGTCTTCACCAGTACCATGCACACTAGCTGTCCTCTCTGTTTCCCATCTTGTCCCACTAAAGATTATTTGTCCATCCTCCACCCATTTTCCAGAGGAATCTTTTAACATGATACAATCAGATCATAGTGTTCTCCTACTTGAAATTCTGCAGGGGTTTGCCATTGCTCTTAGATCAAAATCTAAACTCCCTGCAATGCCCTACAAGGTGGAATGGGACCTGGCTACTGACTGCACACCTGACTGTGTTTTTCATCTTCCCCCTTTACCCACTATGTCCCGGCCATACTGACCATCCGGTAATTTCGCAGACATATCCATTTCATTCCATCTCAGGACTTTTGATTATTTCCTCCCCTTAGAACTCTTTCCCAGGACTGTACACAGCTGGCTCCTACTTGTCAATCAGATCTGAGCTCTAATTCCTCTTTCAACTATCTAAAATAACCCTTTCAGTCACTACCATGTAACTTTTTTTTTTTTTTTTTTGAAGATGGAAGTTGGCTCTGTCACCCAGGCTGGAGTACAGTGGCCTGATCCCGGCTCACTGCAACCTCCATCTCCCAAGTTCAAGTGATTGTCCCACCTCAGTCACCCAAGGAAATGGGACTACAGGTATGCAGCATCATGCCAGCTAATTTTTGTACGTTTCAGTAGAAACGGGGTTTCACCATGTTGCCCAGGCTGGTCTCGAACTCCTGACCTCAAGTGATCCACCCACCTTGGCCTCCCAGAGTGTTGGGATTACAGACGTGAGCCACCGTGCCTGGCCCATAACCTATTTTTTTTTTTCCTAGCCGTTAACAGCATTTGACGTTCTCCCGGTTACTTATCTGCTTTATTTTTTCCTGTTAATAGGATATAAGTGGTCTTACTCACACCTGCAACTGTATTGTCTAGCACACACTGAATGTTGAATAAATATTTACTAAATTGGTGAACACATATGGAAACCAAGCCATAGCCATCTGACTTTCTGAACCCACCCCTCCTCGGCCTCTCAAGTGGAAGTGGTATGTCACCATCCTCATTTTGATTCTGAGGGTCAGCTATCAAGATGGAAAGAGAGGAGTATTAACTGGTAAGCTACTGATTGGAAAAAAAAATATCTTTTAAATTTTCTGTGCACATTCTGACAAGGACTGGCTGGCAGACCTCATCCTAATGCCATTGGCAAGCCCGATCCGTGACTTCTTTCTCCAATCTACAAAGGAAAAATGTTATACTTTGAGGACTTAGGGGAATTAGGAGGAGGATTTAGTTTTTAAGAGAGAAAGCAAAGTCATTTAAATTGAAAACTGATCTTGCGCCTTAGACATGCGTTTGGTTTGAGAGAAGGAGTGATGAGAGCTGACAAGGCAAGTCTGGTCTGTCTCCCGGTCTCCGCTTGTGATAGAAGGTTGCCAGGAAGACATCTTGATCTCTTGAGCTGCTTGGTTTTTAACCCAAGTTTTCGTCCTAAAATAAGCATGAACTTCAGTGGGTCTCTAGGAGATGGTTTTGTGTTCTGAGAATCATAGGAGCACCCACACCTCCATCGTAGTCATGAAATTTTTATTTTCCTCAAAAAGAAGCACATTTTTCAATGTCCCCATTTCAAGAAATTTACAAGAAAATCTGAAAGCAGAAGCCACCCACTCACCTGGTTGACTGGAGCCGACCAATCTCTGCCTCTCCCTTGTGTAATTCTTTTTTTCTTTTCTTTTTTTTTTGAGATGGAATCTCACTGCTGTGTCACCGAGGCTGGAGTGCAGTGGTATAATCGTGGCTCACTGAAACCTCCACCTTGTGGGTTCAAGGAATTCTCCTGCCTCAGCTTCCCAAGGGACTGGGATTACAGGCACGTGCCACCACCCCTGGCTAATTTTTGCATTTTTAGTAGAGATGGAGATTCATCCTGTTGGCCAGGGTGGTCTCGAACTCCTGACCTCAGGTCATCTGCCAGCCTCGGCCTCCCAAAGTGCTGGGATTATAGGCATGAGCCACTGCGCCCGGCCTCTTGTGTAATTCTCTAATTCATGGGATTATTTGGCTATTTTCTCTTCTTTGTCCCTATCTTCTTTTCCCAACTGACTTAAGTAATGTCATTTTTTTGGTCATCTATTTACTTAGGATATCATATACTACCTTGTCATGGCAGAAGGAAAGGGATAAGAGCAAAGGGGCATGAGGAGAGGACATGGAATATGCTTTTTGTTTAAGATACCACCTTACTCTTTAAGAACCTAACAGAAAATAGTCATAAGGTTAAAAAAAAAAGTCACTGATTTTATTTTAAAAGGTGTTGCTATTAAAAACCCAACTGCTTGCAAGCTTTTACAAATCTTTGTGAATAAAATGAGAGTAGATGAAAATTATTTAAGGAAGAAAATATATGTACCACAAAGACATCCAGGATACATACAGAACGGTTTGTAGTAGTCATTTTTGGGTAGTGGATTGTGGTTTATGTGTCTATGTGGTATATGCATATAACTTTGTATGTTTGTTTGTGCTTTTGGTTTCTGAAAACTTAGGTTTACCCTACATTAATTTTATGGTAAGAAAAGTAAGCAACAATTTTTTAAAACAGTTTGGCAAAGTGAATTTTCTGTTAAACAGAAGTCAAAGGAGGCAACGACAAGCTTCAATCAAAAACCAAATCAACTGGCTGCTCGTTAAGACCGGTGCCAAGGTGGACCTTGCTTTCTACAAACAGAGAGCTCTGCATGAAAGGCACTAGTGTCACTGAGGGTCAGTCACAGGATGAGGTGCACTGAAGGCTATCAATACACCCTGCAAGACACCTATCTCAGCATGGCTAACAGCTCACAACCATCTACATCCTACTCCCGCTTTCCCAGGACTACTCCGCAATACTTGAATGGGCTCCAAATACATGGGGGACTGGGGCATAGTTCACTGATGTGAAGATTGAGACACACAATAGGTTGGGTCCATCAGATCCTAGCTGAGAATGCGACAGTTGAATGAAGACTTGCAGAGGCTGATGGTCCCTGTAGCTGAGTGGTGCGGCAGCCTAGAGCGGGGTTTTCCAACCTCAGCATGATGGATAATTCTGGATCATGCTGGATAATTCCAGGTGTCCTCTTGATATGGTTTGGTTGTGTCCTCACCCAAGTCTCATCTTGAATTGTAACTCCCACAAGTCCCACGTGTCACAGGAGGAACCTGGTGGGAAATGTTTGAATTTGGGGTGCAGGGTCTTTCCTGTGCTGTTCTCATGATAATGAACAAGTCTCATGAAACCTAATGATTTTAAAAACAAGAGTTTCCCTGCACAAGCTCTCTTTGCCTGCTGTCATCCATGTAAAACATGTCTTTTACCTTCCGCCATGATTGTGAGGGCTCCCCAGCCACCTGGAACTGTAAGTCCAATAAGCCTCTCTCATTTGCAAATTGCCCAGTCTCAGGTATATCTTCCTCAGCAACGTGAAAAGACATTAATGCACCTATGCATCGTAGGATGACAGCAGCAACCACCATCCACTTACGACAACCACAACCTGTGTCCAGATATTGCCAAATGTCCTTACAAGCCAAAAATCACCCCTGGTTGAGAACCACTCACCTCCAAAAAAAAGTCCACAAATTCTGCCTGCTGAGATCCCTAGGCCAGCCCTACCTCTTGTACTTTCCTTGGCTTGACTTCTTTCATTTTCTTTTGAGTCCGAGAGTTTCTGTGCATTCACCTGTTCATGCACTACACCTCAAAATATAGTAAACATATAAACGTTGCCCCTCTCGTTTTTTTGAAGCTAGCCAGGATTGAGTTCTGTTCCTTCAGCCAAAGGGATCTTAACAAAAACACACATTCAAGAATCATCTTTGGTTTCTTGAGATTCAAAATGGTGGAGATCCTCAACCCACACGATCTTATGGGTCTCATGAACCTTATGGGTCTTCAGTAAACCCACAGGAAACCCAACAGTTGTCAGTCAGAGATAAGAGATAAGTTGACATCAACTTGTCTCTGATGTCAGGGCAGATCTGAACACAAAGGCTTGAATGAAGCAATGCCCCTGGGCCACATCGGACACACACACCATGATGTGTCAGCAACAAGATGTCTATAGAGTAAACCAGGATGGCAGAGGAGCATTCTACCCAGGAAGGTAGTGGCTTGGTAACATCTGCGCTTGGGAGTTTAGAACCAATGCTAACATGGGAGGAAGATGGGAAACCAGAAAGCAGAGACATCATCAAACGCGTGTCTTGTCTATTCCCAGGAAGGAACTGTACAAAATGCTCCTTAATGAAGCTCTGACTTGCTAGAACCAAATACCAAAGAAAATACACATGCAGACAGCGTCTCTAACCCAAACCCCACAACTGTTTGGACAGATAAGAATCCCATATGCTCTGCACTATCCTTAGTAATGAAAGGCTTTTTATTCATCCCCAGACGGCTCCATCACCAGCAGCAAGTGGAGGCTCTGGTCCCTTACAGTGTAGACAGGGACAGGACTCGGCGGCTGATGACTGGCGTTCTGTATGATGGGTGAACACATCCAACATCTGCTGGGCGCCCACACAAATCTTAGGCCCTCTGGCAAGCCGTGCCAAGTCCCTCTGCTAAGTCACAGTGGGAACTGTCTGCCAAAACACCAGGTGTGAAACAAAACCCAGCTCATTAGAATCCTTAAGCCCCCACCCGAATTCATGGAAAATGCTACAGGCAAATACAGGGCTGCCCGAACAGCCTTATTAAGATGGTCATCGGACGGTCCATGTCAATTTCACATGTTCTGTCAAAACCTCCCCGAGAGCAGGCACCTCCGTGTTTACACTGCTCGCCAGAACAAATGCAGAGCTGGAGAGGGAGAAATAACACACCACCACGGTAACAATAGAAGACATCGCTTGCAAGCTGTCTGAGGCCCCGGGAGTAACTGACATGTTTGACAGAGAATGTGTGTTGGTAACGTTGCTTGATTTGTGTTTAAACGGAAAACAGAAAGTGTATTTGCAGGTTTCAACACTGATAACCAAAAAAAAAAAAAAAAGTCTTGTAAATAGAGCCACAAGACCCAGTCCCAGCAGTGCCCTTCCTCGGGCTTTGTCACCACACAACCCCCGGGCTTGATCTTCTCCACGCGAAGCCAGGCTTCCATGGGGAACAAGGCCTCCTGACAGCCTGCTGCGAGATAGTGGGGGAAAAACGGATCAGAAATGACAGCGGCACAATATCACGTTAGCCTTCTGCTCAGAGTAGGTTGTGCGGGCAAGAGACATGGCCATTCCCCCATGGAGGATGGGGAGACAACAGACACCAAAGCTTTGCAGAATTGTGTGATCTGTGGGAGGAGAATTGTGTGATCTGTGGGAGGAGAGGAGAGGATCTGTGTGAGAGGAGACACCTGGCTGGTCTGCCCTACCCTAGCCCTAAGAACGAGGGCAAATTGTTCCACTTTGCTGAGCCTCGGTTTCCTTTTAAAATAAGCCTGGCCAGGATGTTTCAAAGTGTTAGAAATTGTTTAGGAAAAAATCCCCAGTGGACTAACTTGTCGTAGTATCAATGGTAGAAACATTAATTATCATTTATACCATATATAATCATTACTATGTAACTATTATTATGCAGTATTACATAATGATATATGTCATATAATCATTATATATAATTATCCTGTAACTATATGGCATTTTGCAATTATGTATTTATATATTCATAACTATGTATTACATAAAATATATATTATTGCATATATTATTGAAATATATATTGCATTTTATCTTATGTATAATGCATAATATAATAAAAAATAATCATGTAACAATTATTATTCCTATCAGTTTTGTTAAGCCCTGACTACATTGGATTTACTATTATAAGTACTTAGGGAGTATTAATTCATTTGATCCTCAGAAATGACTCTGATATTATCCCTGTCCTACAGATGAGTACAGCAAAGCTTGAATTTAGACACTTTTAACGTGGGCCATTTTACCAAAGAGAAAACTGCAGTTCAGAGTGGCTTAGGAATTTAAAAAAAAAAAAAAAAGGCAAAGCTGAGATTCTAACCCAGGGAGCCTGGCTCAAGGGCTCACACTCTTAGCCAATAGACAGTATGGGCTCCCCTGTACAGAAAACACTCAAGATTTGTACTATTATATAATTGCATTGGTGTTGGTTGTGGTGGTATTGCAGTATGCTTGGAAATAAACTTGCAAATACGTTTATTGAGGACTTTCTATGTGCCAGGTGTTATGTTATGGACTTTACATGATTTGCTTCCTTTAACAACCACCCAAAGAGGGTGACTACTGCCCAGAAGGGAAAAACTGTGCCAAGGTCACACAGGTAGCAAACGGCGTCCAAGGTCACAGAGGTGGAGCCCTCAATGGTTACAGCAGATGAACCAGGCAGTCTGCTCCAGAGCCTACACCCTACACCATACCACCTCCTGTCTGCCTGTTTTTCCCTCCCTAAGATATATTACTTCAATTAGATACGACAGGTGAAACCCCTCACACACAGCCTGATATATAGTAAATGCCTAAAAACAGCAGCTGCTGTTGTTATTATAACAAAATCTGAAAAGCCCCAGTTGGCATTTTCTTCCAAGAAAATGATGGAAGTATGAATTTATGCTGCTGTCTGCTCAGAGGGCAGCTCCTCTAGCCCTTTTAAACCTCAACAAAGCCCTTGTACTGTTCATCAATACCAGCTCCCAAATCCTGCTGCTGGTCAGACTCTCATCCCTCTGATCCCACCCACCGTCACTCTGATGCAGACGTTCTGGAGCCCCATGCTCCAACCCTTGCTTGGACGCTGATCCATAGCGGCTTTGGGGGAATGCCTGGATGCAGCGGGACCTCGATGTCACTCAGAGCTTCAATTTCCCCCCGAAGGCTTCCCATAAGCTGCCCAGTGTCAGCTGGTACTCAC
The DNA here is from genome assembly GCF_008728515.1 of Papio anubis. Lineage (NCBI taxonomy): Eukaryota > Metazoa > Chordata > Mammalia > Primates > Cercopithecidae > Papio > Papio anubis. The sequence goes on from NC_044993.1 coordinate 66,613,150, forward strand.
ACATCCTCTCTGCCACCGGGCACTGACAGATGGGAGCTATTCTTATTATTTAACATTTATTAAGCGCCCACAGTGTGCCAGGAGCTGCATGGAACAGGGATGTGGGTGGTCCTAAAGAGTCTGTCCCCAGAAGGCTATAGCCACATGGAAGGGAGGGGACAGGCCTCTCTTCCCCCTACAAAGCCCACCCTCCCCCTCCTGGCAACCCAGCTCCAGTTCCAGTCCCAGTATGTTCTGGACAAAGATTTGGGCAAGGATTCAACATGATCGAAACCGATGAACGCTCCTTCATGTGTGTCTTGTAATTCACTTCTGACTCCACTGAGAATGGCATGGCCCCCCGATGCAACCTCTGAGGACAGAGACTGGGACTTAGTCATTCCAACTATGCAGGCTACTGGCTTAGAGAGCGAGGAGAGGATGGTGCTTTTATACCACCATGTGGAAAGAGGATGGTGGTTTCACACCACCCAGAGCCACAGGCCAAGATGTCAAACTCCACGGTGGCATCCCTCCCTCTCTTTCACCATCTCCCCAATTGTATCTCTACACTGTCCACCCAGGCCAAACACATGTGTCCTTGCTCACCAGGAATCTCCACCAAGAGTGGGAGTAGAGAAATGTAAGCTTTCTCCACTGTCAACTTAGAGCATCTCGATTTATCAAAATGAACATTCAATAACTCCAGAAATCATGAACAAACCAAGACAGCACTCCTGGCAATCAGTTGTGGGGTTGGTACAATGAGCTGATTGTCAAATTGATGGCTCCCTTCTGCAGTGGATGTGACCATCCCCGCGGACAGGTTGAAACCACGGGCGCTCAGAGAGCTGAAGCCCCACATCACACAGGAGCCAGGATGCCAACTCAGATGGGTCTGAGTAGGAAGCCTAGCCCTAGGCATTATGTCTTGCTGCCCTAATGACACCATGACTACACTGCAAAGGCCTTGTGAGTAGAGTGTACTTGGTATTACTCTGATTTTACAGATGAGGAAGTGGAGGTTCAGAGAGGTCAAGCAACTTACCCAGAGTCACTCAGAGAAAGTAATGGCCAGACTCAGGTTTCCTTGTTGCAAACCCTGTTCTTTTCAAACTGAACTGTGCTGCCTCAGGAAATAAGAAGAAATAGCACTTCAGAGAGCAGGTCCTGAGAACAATGTGGAATGCACAAGTGATCCCCCTCCTCACTGCAATTCTCCCCTCCTCTAGGTGCCAATGCAGATTAAAGAGAAGAAGAGAAGGAAAGGTCAAGCGCCACCTTCTCCCACAGCAGTGGGTGTGTTGAACTCCATTACTTTACTCTGAGTTGGATGCAAGGTGGGAAGGGGGCTGGGGGCAGGAGCTCCTGCTGTCATCTTCCCACCTCAAAAAGAAACAAACAAACAAACAAAAACCATTGTTCTCTGAAATGTACCAGGAACTCCGTCATTTGAAGAATCTCTCTGTAGGAAGCCATCTTCTTTGGACTGTGCATAAACCTGTCTGGAGTGTCAGACCACGGACAGCAATAAAGACGTCATATTGAGTCGGTCAGTAGGGTGGAGACTCAAGAGTTCTACCTTCAAACAGTTGTGCTAACCTCTGATTCTACTGTGAACGGCATGGCCCCCTACGCAACCTCTGACGACAGAGACTGGGACTTGATCATCCCAATACCTCCAGAGCTTACAAGAGAACAGTCAGGAAACTTATGATCGATAAATCATTATCTTAATAAATGAATGAGTTTCATGGAGCCTTTGCCTCCTAGTTTTATAAGGCTGAAGAGCTCAATCTAGACAGTGACCATTGCTGAGTCTAATGGTCTCAGTTGCCCAGAGGAAAAGACCTTCAGAGTATTGAGTTCAATGTTTCTGGGCATCTCTTAGGGCTCAGCAGTGAATCAAGTGAGCATGCTGGCTCCTTGCAAGCTGGTGGGATGTGTGTGTGTGAGAGGTCTATCTTTAGACAGGGGAAAAACATAAATAGGGGTGAGTATCTCCATCATAAATCACCCAGGAAAAGCACTTACCCAAAACAACCTTTAAAAGACAGGGAGGGGACTCTGCTCCACCATCAAAAGCTCAGATTGCCGAACACCAAAGCAGCAGCAGAGAGTGTGAAATCCGTAGGTCTTCCAACCCTCCCTGCCCTGTGCCAACGTATTATAAAAAGCATAGTTGCTGATATAGCATGCCTTTAAAATGATCAAAATGACAGATGGCTGCTGTAGCAAGACACCCTTTTTATAGGACTGATATTAATCAGAAGAGATTGACAGTGTCCCCTTAATCTCTTAATTTTAAAAAGTACATTTGTATAAAACGGAACGGGACAGGTCGCTAGCATCTCCAAGTGCTTCGGAGTGATGGGAGGTCTACCTCATGCCAAAGCTAATAACTGGAAGGCTCTGTTTGCTCTTTTTAATGTATTTATTTATGCATCACTGATGTAAAGAGAAGTGGTGTGGCTGCATGGATCATGAATCTGAGAAACACCATCTTGCATTGATTATTGTGTTGTTCGATGTCTTGGTTGGACTGTCTTCACTTCTCTAGGTTGTGACTTACTAGTCTGTAAAAAGAGTGGGAATATCCCAAATACACATGAGTGGAAGACACGACCGCAATTAGTGCAAGTGAGGAGACATCAGGTAAAACAGCCATCCCTGCCTTTGGCAAATCTGATCCTGAATGGAGAAGCCAAGTGAAGTGGAAGGCAATAAAACTACCTTGGAAATATGATCAATGGCAACAAGTGATCAAGATAATTAAAATCGGAAACCCACCACTTGCTCCCCAGGCGATGGTGTGTGCAACATTTGGGGGAGAAAGCACAAGTTTGAATGTCTGCAACAGCCTTAACTATAATTGTTGTTCATAACAAGAACCTAGATTTTGCTTATCCACCAACACATTTTGGTAACAGGTCCCTGATCTGGCCTCCACTCACAGCCTATGCAGCTTCCTTGGGGCTGACCCTGCCCTCTGGCTCTCAAGTGGGCAACAAGAGCTGAGATGATTGGTTTGGAGATGGGCATGGACTACAAGATCAGCCAATGAGACTGCAATCTGGAATTCTTGCTGGAATTGTTGGGAAGAGAAATTGTAAAAGGAGATGAGATGTAAGCTTGGAGTTGCCAAGAACCATCTTTCCACCACTTGGACATGGAGTGCTTATGAATGAAGCTCAAGTAGAGATAACCACTGTGAAGAGATGGAGAGCGACAGCCCTTGAGTTGACAGAGTCCCTGAATTCAATAGTGCTTGAAGCTGGAGCTAGATGCTCTTTTTCCCCCTCTAACCAATAAGACTTAGAATTTTCTTCCTTGCAGACAAAATAATCCTTAACAAATACCCTCTGGCTGGGCGCAGTGGCTCACACCTGTAATCCCAGCACTTTGGGAGACTGAGGTGGGCAGATCACCTGAGGTCAGGAGTTCAAGACCAGCCTGGCCAACATGGTGAAACCACGTCTCTACTAAGAATACAAAAATAAGCTGGGTGTGGTGGCACATGCCCGTGGTCCCAGCTACTTAGGAGGCTGAGGCAGGAGAATCACTTGAACTTGGGAGGTAGAGGTGTAGTGAGCTGAGATCATGCCACTGCACTCCAGCCTGGGCTTCAGAGCAAGATTCCATCACAAAATAATAATAATTCCTCCCTCCTTCTCTCTCCTTCTCCCTCCAGAATAATATAGAATAAACATACTTTATATGTGAGCTTCTCCCATGTGTTAGAATATGAACTTCCTGTTGGAAAGGATCTAGCATGTTTTCTATTCTGCCACATCACCTAGTCCTAGTTCACAGTCTGGCACACAGTAGGTGCTCAATAGATCATTGCTGAATAAAGACATGACGAATCACAGTGAAAACTCACAGTGACTTTGCAAGCTAGGCCATCCTGCTTTCATTTTCCTGCCGAGAAAACTGAGGCTTGGTGAGGTTAATTGACAAGCCTAAGGCCACAGGCTTAGTAAATGCCAGAGCCAATATATCAACCTGGACCTGTTTGACTCCAAATTCTCTTTGCCACCTCCCTGACTCTTTAATTTAGTCCGCTGTTGACATGGCCTCTTTGGCAGTACAGAAAAGTCCACTTAGTGACTAAGATGGAGCAGCCTCAGAGTAAATGACGCCACCAGCATTTCTATCAGGTGTGCATGCTGATGTCTTTCCCAATCAACAGACATTCCAAACATGGAGATAACATCGCAGGGCAGCAATATCGAGACCTGAAATGCCAGCCACAGAACCAAACAAGCTGTTGTTTTTCAAGTTCAACCAGAAACTTATTCAAATTACTTGTAAGTTCTCCATAGATTTCTTTATCTTTCTATAAGGATGGTTACTCTCTGTCCACTGTTAAGGCCGATGCTTCTATGATTTGCATTGTTACTACATATATGTATGTAGATGTCTCATAAAATACATGTGCTGGTTTCTACTTCGAAATACAGTGTGTATGGCTGAGACCAGGAGTTTGAGATCAGGTTGGCCAACGTAATGAGACATCATCTCTACAAAATAATTTTTTTTAATAAAACAGAGGGTCGTAGTGGTACAGGTATGTAGTTCCAGCTACTCAGGAGGCTGAGGATTACTTGAGCCCAGAGTGAGACCCTGTCGCTAAAAAAATAAAAATAAAAATATGGAGTGTAGGGTTTGCTTAAACCATTGTTATCCATATCAGAGAGGCATACATTGGCATTTTTCTGCCAGTGTCTAGCTACAGAGAGTTTAGGCTGGAAACCACTCAGCCTTCTGAGAGTTTACCATCTCAGAGAGAAAAGATGGCATAGAAATGGTAAATGATAATGCCATTCTTGGGTGGGGTCGGGGAGAGCATTAGGGGAAACAGTTAATGCACACTGGGCTTAATACATAGGTGATGGGTTAATAGGTGCAGCAAACTACCATGGCACTCCTTTACCTATGTAACAAACCTGCACACCCTGCACATGTACCCTGGAACTTACAAAAATAAAATAATACTTTTTTGAAAAAAAAAAAAGAAATGGTAAATGATGCACAAACCCAGAAAATTAAACATTCACCAGCCCTAAGCTGGGCATGGTGGCTCATGCCTGTACTCTAGGAGGCCAAGGCGGGCAGATCACAAGGTCAAGAGTTCAAGACCAGCCTGACCAACATGGTGAAACCCTGTCTGTACTAAAAATATAACAATTAGCCGGGTGTGGTGGTGCGTGCCTGTAATCCCAGCTACTCGGGAGGCTGAGGCAGGGGATTCGCTTGAACCTGGGAGGTGGAGGTTGCAGTGAGCTGAGATCGTGCCCCTGCACTCAAGCCTGACAGAGACTCTGTCTCAAAACAAACAAATGAACAAACCAAAAAACCTTCTCTTGCCTGAGTCATGGATGGTATAAATGAAGCCCACTCCTTTATGGGCTTACAGAGACACCGTGCTTAGGAGTTCCATTCCTGAGATTCCTCCCAGCTCCTTTTGACCTGTTTTTTCACTCTTGAGACCTATGTTTAAACACCGTCACATCCCACAGTGCCAGTGAATTGGAAAAGACGACAAGGCTCTATCTCAGTATCACAAGCCAACTCCATGAATTCACCCAAGGTCTCTGCTCTACTAAACAAGTCTTATTATTATTATTATTATTATTTTGTCCTGTGAATGCCTACTAATGCTTCACAGCCCAACTCAAATAGCACTTCCCTCCCTTTGAAACTACCCTCTTCCAGACTCTAAGAGGCACTGAGTTACTTCCTTTCCTGTGTTTTCATATGTGCCCCTGCCTGAATGCCTCAACCTAGAGGGTGGGTTGCTGGATAAAAGACCCAGGTTCAACAAATCTGGTCCAAATCCCTGCTATACCGCTGGCATTCTTTGTGACCTTGGGCTATTTACCTTTCTCTAAGTGTAGGTTTTAGGTTTTCCATAGGCAAAGGGGAATTATAAGGCATGATGGTAATTTCTCACCTAAGACCCTTTGGAGTCACCAGCATTTTGAAAATCAGATTTCTGGGGCTTTTGCAGAAAGGTATTTCAGTGGAAACACTGATTATGTAAAGCCCTCAGCGGGGTCTAGGACAACACCCTGAAATCAAACACATAAATATTCTCACAGCAAAATACATGAATATTTACATTAGCTGGGATAAAGAAAGTCTATAAATAGCTACACATCATTTCAGGTCAAGTTTCTGTTCCTAAAAGAGCTTTGGAGCCAAACTTCCAAAAGAAATTGCTTTTCAGAGCTTTTTGGAATTTAGAATTACAGATATAGGAAGGTGGACAGATACTGCTGTATTGCATCAAATTTACTATAAAAATAAATTGAGACACTAAATCGAAGTGTTTAGCACAGAGTCTGGCACACAACAATATTGTGTTCAATAATCATTACCTATCATTTCCTCTCACTGGTTTTATTATAGTCTTATAGTTGGGGTTTATCTACTAGTTCTTCCACTAGATTGTGAACCCACAGTTCAGTGGCTATGACTGTCACTTTTGTTGTAGGCTGAGTAGGCAGTGAATGGAAAACTGAATGAACAAATTCATGATGAGGTGAATATGGCTCTGTTTACACCATCAACCCTCCAGGAAAATAATCTGCTGACTCATCATCTGTCAGACCTGGATGAGATGGGAATGATTTGCCCAATAGTGAAAGTGATTTGGCCATGTGTGGTCCAAGGGCATATCTATGAGGTAGATACCTAGATTGAGGTGTGAGGGTCTGTACTTGCAGCCCAGAGCCAAGGTCACATTAGACCCAAACACTAACCAAATAGCCTAACCAGTTACAAAACTGTTGTTTTGATTATGTCATTTGGCCACCATCCATGGCTTGGGTTAGACCTCTCAGTAGCTTCTGGACTCAAGGCTGACTTGGGCGAGTGATTGACGCTCCTGTGTTCCCAGGTCAGACAACTCACTGATCATTCAAGGTATCACTAGAAATTAGAAATAAGTAGTGTTGAGTAGTACATTGGTTCTTCTTATCCACAGAAGTCAACATAGGGATCTCTATCAAGTGGAAAGTAGTCAATATTTGTACAATGCTCTTGGAAATGCTACTCTTATCCTTTCCTCTCTGCTTTTTCTACACATGAAACAGTCCAGACGGGTTCAGCTGAATTCTCCATAGTCATTCTGTCATTCTCTACATGGCTAGAGGGAAAAACTCTCTATTTGGCTATACACGACAAGTTTAGGCATAAAATGATGGGTTCAGGAGATCCAATATGGTAAAGATTCTAATTTTCCCACAGGAGGAAGGGTAGGGTGGATGATAACTAGCAAACCTACTGCTTGGAACAAAAGATCCTGTATGAGTAACTTCCCTAAAACTATCAGTAAATACCTCCACTCACTGCCTTTGCAGGATTAGGTCGACACCCTCTTAAAGGATGGCACAGGAAATGACTGGTAAATCACTTGCTTTTTTTTCTTCTTTATCTGAGTCAACTAAAAAGGGCAATGCTGGTCTGAATTTTCAAAATGGCACTTCAAAGTATTATGAAAAGAGAGCACTTCTATCACAAAATCATTGGCTCTTGAGGTTGGAAAGACCTTGAAAAGTAATCTCCAACTATAATACAACAGTCCTTCGAAGCGGACACTATGGGCTCTGTTTCAACATCTCCAGGCACAGAGAAATTACTCCCAGTGATGGACTACACATGCTTTATTTTGGCTCGTTTTAACATCTTGCCAGTGACACATTAAGGTGGTGGTAGAACCTTAATTCCCTAGAGGAAATACCTTGCCTCCTGAGTGAGGAAGAAACCCATAAGGTCAAGAAACTGGTGAGCAAGTGGCATCTGCGGCAATGCAGGACAGCTGGCAACAGAAACATCGGCTCAGAGCTGAGCATGTGTGAGAGATACAGTTTTTTCTCCCTTTGCACTGCCCTTTCTCCCCCTTGCAAATATTACTGCACTGGGGTGATTTTAGTTTCTTGATGCCAAAGGCTAAATAACACGGGCTGTCTCAGCAAACCCTGAGTAAAGCTAGTTTTTCTCTGTGTGTTAGCTTTCCAGTGCATTCCACAGCAGTGAGAAAGGAAGGAGATAACGTGTATCATAGCAGCTGGTCTAGAGGCTCTTCACTAAACTGCTCTCCTAACTTATGGGTAACTAGTTAACAGAGGTGTCGCTTGGAAAAACAAAGTATGATCAGGCTAAGATTTGCAAGTAAAATCACTTGTTCTTTCCAAAAATAACTGGCTATGTTTCTCAAACGCTCTGCAAAGGAGGAAGAAATAGGGCCTCCCCAATTTCTCAGCTGGCCCTTGCATCTTCTCATCTATCACTGGGGTAATACGTCCAGAGTGGCATTTCGTAATGACAGCAACATTCCAGCAAATCGATAGTTATTTAATTCCCAACAAGCTCTCGAGTCCATTAAACCTGATTACATTCACCCATTTCAGTGGGTGCCGTTATTTTTCCTACACCGGCACTTAATCTATAACAGGAACTTATGAGAACTTTCAAAAGCAATTTCAGCATCAATCAGCATAGAGTGAAGGCCAGGATTTGCTTGTAATTATTTATCAAACGGGGCGGCAGAGGGTCTGACAAAACTCCAACAGCCGACCTTCACCCCATGTTTCCAGTAGCAGCAAGAGGCCTGTTACTTTCTAAGCTGCCACTGAGCCCTACTTGAGAAATGGCAACCTTATCACACCGGCCTGTGTATACCAGGAAAGATGCAACAAGTTCCATGCTGCAAAGGACCATTCTCCAGGTGATCCATTTGTTTATAACATGTAATCCAGAGAAAAGCTTTCAAACAGAGGAACGGCCATAAATCCAGAAGGAGAGAATGTGCTGTTGTTACTTGGAATCACCCCCAAATGACTCTAATCACCCAGGTTCGTACAGTTAACAAAAGGTAACAACAACGTTCAGAAAAGGTAGGGGGAAAAGAGACCAGGATCCTTCCCAGAAATTGTAATTAATAAACTAGGGTATCAGAATTTTTAGCTACGAGGGGCTGGAGGGGACAGAGGGAGGCACAAGAGTAAAAGTGAAAGGGCATACCTAAATATATTTTGTTTTCCTTTTCTGTACAGCGTATTTTGCAAAGGGATGATTATATTAAAAAAACTAATTATAACAACAAAAAGCCTCCTTGGGTTTCTATGATCTGTGGGTTCTATCGCTAGTAGATGTTAGCTTTCAGCTTATACCCAGAACTTCAGACATATATCCAGAAGCCAATACCTGCTTGCAAAGAAAACTTTCTGATGAGGGGGGAAGAAAAGGTCCCAAATTTCTTACTGGCAGATTAATCCTCTCTGCACAGAATTAAAAGCCTTCAAAGTAAAACCAGCACACATTTCAACCCTCCACTTTCTTGCCATCATTAAGATGTAAACATCTGGCAAGGGATTCCTAGAATAATCTCTGAGCTTCATAAATTACCCATCAATAGAGTGTTCCTTCTTGCCTCAGTGCCACCACTCAAATTCAGGTGGGGAGAGCCTTCTCTGAAAATAGACACTCCGTGTGGAGGCGTCCTATGAATTAATGCATATTTCATGCTCCTTTCATTTCCTGGGTTAAAGCTCTTAACTGAGTCACCTCATGATAAGTTACTTTGCCTCATGATCTGCTCTGGGAGACTGAGTCCCTCAGAAAGCTGAGAAGGAGAGCAAATCCTTTGCCCCGTGGTCAACCTCCTGAAGCTAAGGCATGAATGTTAAACAGCAGTCAGATCAATACAAGCAAATATAGCTCAACTACACCATTTATTCAGCCATGAGAGATGTCGATAGCTAGATTAGGGTGATCCATCTTTTTGATTTCCTACTGTCTTCTCACTGACTACGCGAGGGCTTTTTCCTGTATTAAAAGTGTTTGCTTTCTCAACCATAAAAATTCCAATTATTACTCTGAGCACTCTGGAGTTAAGTTGCTGGCTGGCAGAGGCCTTGAATTACCTGAATCAGTCCAGGGAGGTAAGGAGCTGCCGGTACAATCATAGGCACGCCATAGGGATGCAGGAGAACTCCTTGAGACGCCAACATGCTTTACGTAGAGTTATTATTCCCTCTGAAGCTCAACACATCAATGGAGAGTTAGGGGGAAATCTATAGACCCAACTTCTTCCGAACTACAAAGCTGGGAGCCGAATCGCTTCTGTCAGGAGCCAAGCACTCATCAACGCCGCCGGGAGAGGAAAGAAAGAAAATCCGCATCAGCAACTCTTAATGTGAAAGTTTTCTTCCCAGACGACGAAGAGACACAGCAGCTGCAAAGTTGAAGCTACCAAAATGGAAGGTGCTATTTTGGGAACAGCTTGCCTAACATGACTAACCAAATACTCTTCATTAATTTAGTTCTCAGAGAGAGAGAGAGAGAGAGAGAGAGAGAGAGACCAAGAGATCAAGAGACCAACAGACCAAGTGACAGAGGGAACCAGGCTACGAGATACAAGCTCATCCCACTGAATTTGGCCCAAAGAGCAAGGGATGGGGTCTACTGAGATTTTTACCAGAAAAATAAACTGAGAAATGTAAATTGATGTGATTATCGCCTCCCGGTTAAAATTCAAATCCAGTAGGTTAATGCGGGCAACGTTTGGTACTGATAGAAAGAAAAATAAGAAATCATTCAGTCTAGTTTTCCTCCCTCTCCTCTCTCTGATTTCAATTTTAAAGAGGCAATTTGTAAATAATACAATAAAACTACCAGCTTATATTTGCACAATGTGTGCTATGCAGAGAGACGGAATTAAATTATTTACACATGTTATGTAATTTCATTCTCACAACAAGTCTCTGAAGTCAGTACTACTATCAGTCCCATATAACAAATGGGAAACAGGGCTCATATTAGTTAAACGGTTTGCTCATGTTCACATAGCTTGTAGAGGGCAGTGCTAAGCTACAAACACATTCCAGAGCCCAATTCCTAACCACAACACTATTTTCATCGCCGTATTTCAGTCTGTAATAACATTTCCTATGCCTTTTATTTTGTATTTTTAAAGACATTATTTTGAGCTTTCAACTGTGATATATTAATATGCAATACATTAACAAGAGATGTCTTCTTGTTCCAGAGTTTCAAGGCATAGCTAACAAGCACCATAACTATGGATAAAAAATACATTCAAGCACAGATTTGAAATCTTTCTGGTGTTTGAAAATACCCAAGCAGTCATTTGGGATATGTTACATGGTAGCAGATAAATTCCTAGGGGATGACATGAACTGGAATTATGCTGACTTGGACGTCCCATTCACTAGCTGTGTGATCTTGAACAAGTTACTTAGCCTCTCTGAACCCTGTTCACTCATTTGGAAAACTGAGATAATAATAGTCCCTACTTCAAAAGGCTGTGTTATCATTAAACGAAGTCCTAGCACCACATCATGATGTGTGCTGTACCGGTGGCTATTAGCCATTCTTACCATGTATTTCCTGTTCTCCTGATGATTGGTATAGACACATCTCTGGTTTCAGATTGAAAGCTTTGACTTGAGATTGAAGGCTCAGGTAACATTCAAATTGTCACTCTTCTAATCTTCATATTAGGAAGTCATGTAGGTGTGTGTAGTTCCACAATTTTGAAAGCAATAGCATGAAGTTCTGATGAAGTGAATCCACTTAAATAATGCCCAAGTCCCAGGGATCACTGAAAATCACCTTCAAAACCAAATATTCACTTGCCACGTTCCACCTCTCACTCTAAATGGGACACTCGATATAGATTTTGTTGAAACTGGGAGAGAGCTTCAAACACCGCCAAACATATCCAACTATTGGCGTTTTGTAAATCCAAATGTCAATTCCTCCACTTTCACATAGCCAAGGTGTTTTTACACTACACTAATTTTAGTTGCTTGATTTAGCTGCATAATTACATTTCTAGATAACGACAGCAGACAGGGTTTGGCAGAGAATTCAATTATTTAAGGCTGAATTTTGGCCATCTTGACAAGGTTTCTCTGTAATTGATTCCCATGCATCAAAGTGGCCACGTTGTACAATTCAGAAAGCTCCATAACAGCTGTGCACTGACCCCTCTTACTCAACAGCCTGATACTGTTTCTAACTTTAGCTTTTGACGGCTACTTTCAACACCACATTTCTGAGAAGTTACCGGGGAGGACAGAAGCATCGCTGTGAGACGGACGTGTCTCTCCCGTCCGCTTTCCTTTAGCAATCAACGGGAGGGGAGAGCTCTTAGTTACTTAGGTAAGGCCTGCGTCAGACCAAATTGTCTCTTTAGTGTTATGAAATAGAAAGACCATTGGCCCAGGAGGCAGGAGACTTAATTCTATCATTTAGGCCAGAAATTTGCACGTTTAGACTCTTAGTTTCCTGAGCATAGAAGAGAGGTAACTGTATCCACTTACTCTTAATCAAGAATGCTTCAATAAGCAAACTTGAGGAGGAGGTAGCTGGAAACTACAGAGACAATGGTGATCCATTGTATTTATGTAACTTACTTTCTCTCTCTCTCTCTCTCTCTCTCTCCACACACACACACACATACACACACACAGCTCTCCATATTCTCGGGTCCCACATCCAGAGATTTAACCAACCTCAGATCTAAAACATAAAAGAAAAAACCACCAGCGCACCTGCACTGAACATATACAGACTGTTTGTTTTTGTCATTATTTCCTAAACAATAGAGTATAACAACGATTTACACAGCGTTTACATTGTATTAGACTTCATAAGTAATCTAAAGATGATTTAATATGTATATGGGAAGATGTGTTTAGGTTATATGCAAATCCTAGGCCATTTTATATCAGGGACTGAGCATCTGCAGATTTTGGTATCTGAGGGGAGGTCCTGGAACGAATCCACCACCATATCGAGGGATGACCGTATATATAAAATGGCATTTCCGGCCATGACAAATTGGCTATATGATGCTGGTCACATCAGATTATACTATAATGTTATACTTCACTGTACCTTTTCTATGTTTAGATACAATCACCTACAGTATTTAGTACAGTAACATGCTGTGCACGGAGTAATAGGCTACACCATATAACCTAGACATGGAAGAGGTTATATCATCTAAGTTTGTGTAAGTATGGCTCTGTGATATTTGCACAATGACAAGATTGCCTGACCCGTTTCTCAGAACACACCCAACGCCAATCGTTAAGGGACATGTGACTGTGTGTATGTATGTTTATAAATATTAAAGAATCTGCTGATTTTAGTAGGCTAGAAATAACAGCTATATTACATACAGGATAGAGATATATAGTTATAGCCTGTGTCAGGGATATTATCTGTTTTCTTCTTAAGAACGCTGTGAGACAATAAACTTTTGCTGTTCCTGAGTAATAAATATCTTCCTTCTCTTGTGTGAAAATAAGGGCTGTCCCTCCCACCTCCAGTCGCGATCACCATTACTCATACATTCTCTGATTCTGATTTTATACGTATATATTATTGTCCCGTATGATTGCGGTACTTATGTTTTTGAAGTTGCACTGACTGCCCATCCTTGTTCAAAACCTTCCACTAATCATAGAGCATGTAAATAAATAACAACTACTAAACAAAACCTCTTTTTCTTAACACAGGTTCTGTTTTCCCAAATGGGAAGCACGTAGTATTACCGAGCTGTGTTTCTTCCTTCTTGGAGCCTCCTCTAGGTCGACACTACGGTGTGTGTCTTTCCACTCCCCAGTGGCAGCGCACATGGTTCATGGCAAACGTGTGGCTACTCAACATCTATTGTGTGGTATTAAGCTCATGGTGTAATGTAGGAACTTTATTTATTTATTTATTTATTTATTTTTATTTTTATTTTTTTGTTGAGACGGAGTCTTGCTCTGTCCCCCAGGCTGCAGTGCAGTGGCGCGATCTCAGCTCACTGCAAGCTCCGCCTCCCGGATTCACACCATTCTCCTGCCTCAGCCTCCTGAGTAGCTGGGACGACAGGTGCCCGCCACCTCGCCCGGCTAGTTTTTTGTATTTTTTAGTAGAGACGGGATTTCACTGCGTTAGCCAGGATGGTCTCGATCTCCTGACCTCGTGATCCTCCCGTCTCGCCTCCCAAAGTGCTGGGATTACAGGCTTGAGCTACCGCGCCCGGCCTAAACTTTAAATAGTAGAAGAAATAGCAAGGTGAAAGGAGAAGGGGGCAGTTCTGGTAGTGGCTAAGAAACAGGCAGATCCTCAAAACATACTGAAGTCAAATGAAGAGCCGTGTATGGCCCTCTGCTCTGCCCATCATGGGCAGGGAATGGTAAATGGTTTTCTGTACACACTCAGATAATAAATATTTTAGGTGTTGTAGAACTTATGATCTCCGTTGCAACTGCTCAGAATTCTGCTGCTGTAGCGTGAAAAAGCATCCATTGACAATACGCCAATGAACGATTGTGACCATGTTCCTCTAATACTGTATTTATTAAATTCCTATCATTTTCACAGGTCACAAAATATTGTTCTTTAAAAAAAATTCTTTTTCCAGCCAGTTATAAGTGTAAACACCATTCTTACCTCGAAGATTATACAAAAACAGGCAAAGGTCCAGGTTGCGCTCACAGCCCATGGTTTGCTAACCCTTAATCTAGGGTATGTATTTTATCCAAGCAGTCAGACTTCAAGACAATGGCAAATACACACCCCTTTGCTGTTCCTTTCTGCTTCCCCACTATCTTCTTCTCTCTCCTAATGCTTCCTTGGTGCCAGTTCTGCTCATTTTCCCTGTGCCAGAGATTTCCATCAAGGATTTTGCTTTTTCTTAGCCAGGCTTTGATAGTTCAATCTCATCCCTCCACCTAAAAAAAAAAAAAAAAATTCTTCCATCTATCTCCACCTTCCATGATGACATTCCCTTCTTAGGTATTAATTCCTCCTTTCCTATTCTAGATAAAGGCATTTTGGCTCTGGCTGTCAGATGGCTGTCAGATACTGCATCTCCCCTCCCAGATCTCAAACTCCTGACCTCATGATCCACCCGCCTCAGCCTCCCAAAGTGCTGGGATTACAGGCATGAGCCACTGCGCCCAGCCCCTCCCTTCCCAGATCTTAAGAGCTAACATAAGCTGGGCACAGTGATGCACCTGAGTCTCTGCTACTCTGGAGTCTGAGGCAGGAGGATCACTTCAGCACAGGAGTTTGAGACCAGACTAACAAAGACAGCCAATGTGAGTGACTGGCCCTTCTGAGTGGTAGCCACTCAAAGTTTAGACATCAATGAAATAGAAGGAAGAAACAGAAGTGTTGGCTGTGACTGGAAGATGAGAGACAGGGGGTATCTAGAAAAGACCAATTCCTGCCTCATGGATTCTGTTGGTCAACAGAGCAAACTGCAGCCTCAGGGACCAAGTCCAGTCCATTGAAGGGGATGATGATGATCATGATAATGATTTGTCTGCACAGTGTAAAAAAAAAAAAAGGTAATATTGTTTAATGGGGGCATCTCATGTAAAATCTGGATTTACATCATCTCTTGAAAGACTGGATGATCTAGGCATGTTGAGCCACATTTCTTTGTACCAATAATCACATCTGTGAAAAAGATGCCTCTCCCACAGGTCAGGAGCTCACTGTAGGATCAACTCTACCATTCTTTGCTTTCTAAAAAGCTATCTAAAAAGAAGCTGTCAGTTGCCATTTGTTGACTATCAAAACAGAACAAAACAAAATGCATAAAACAGAGTGTTTCCCTGATCCTATCATCACATTTCTTATCTTTTGGATATTGACAATGTTTATTTCAAAATACAGATTTGTGCAGATTATGTAATTACTCACACAATCACTCAGTTTGTTTCCAGACAAAAGTGGGTAATGGAAAATTTCCTACAGTGTCTCAGGCCCTTCATGATATTCCTCACTTTACCCTGTCCAAATTCATCCTCGGATACAAATTGTCCTTTTTTCTAAAAATCACTCTTTTCTTCAAACCACACTAGCAAATTGTCTTTGCCAAACACCTCTGTGAATTCACTTTTCCATTTAAACGTGCCCGCTATGCAGAAATACCCTTCCTTCCTCTCTTCCTTTCTTCCTTTTAGATCAACCTTGCTGGCCTAAGTCAAATGTTCCATGACACTTTCTCCAAAGCTGTCCCTGGTACCCCAGACAGAACTAACTGCACCATCACCTTTGTCCAAAAGTCTTTTCACATTACACT
Organism: Papio anubis; assembly: GCF_008728515.1. NCBI lineage: Eukaryota > Metazoa > Chordata > Mammalia > Primates > Cercopithecidae > Papio > Papio anubis. The sequence continues at coordinate 66,629,255 of NC_044993.1, forward strand.
TAGTTCAGGGACTGCCTACACCATATCACGACTCCTTTAATGGTAATCCCACTTTGGAAAAGGCAGATTGGCTCAAATAAGGAAGTATGTCATTTCTTCTTGCTCACCCAATGACTAAAATGGCCACTAGGCAAATGAAGTTTTCCCAAATCCTTCCAGAAATGACTGACTGAAAAAGTGTGAGGAAGGTGGAGGGGCTGCCAGAGGCCCCAGATAACTGAGAGCTACCTATGTTTTGAAGGTCATCACAAGTGGCCTGAGAGCATCACAATAGTAGAAAAAGCCTGCGTTTCAAAGTTGGAGAGGCTAGGTTTGGATCTAGGCTCTGTCACCCTTTTGTGTGTCTGATTAAGGACAATATACTCATCCCTGATCCCTACTCCCTTCAGGGCTAAGATGGTACAACACCCGTGCCCTCTCACAAATGTATTACAACAGTGAAATGACATGCTGAAGGTGGGTGTTCCTGTTGCTTGGAAGGCATCCAGAAAGTGCTAGTTTATTTTTACTTCATTCTTCAGAATGTTTTTAATGTACCCATGCAAAATTGTTTTTTAATCTCTCTACTCGTCATGGCAGCTCTGTCTGTCTTCAGTGCCCCAGCAACACCCCATACAGATGTTGCTGTTCGAGCTTCCATTCTATTATCCCCCCCAGTAAAACTGCTTATGTCTACATCCCATTCTTCAACAAGCAGCCATATGCCAGGTCTTCCCAGCACTACCTCCTGCCCCAATCCCAGCACTCATGATCTATGGGGCTGGGATGCTAAAACATCAGCAGTGATTTGCCCTGGGATGGTAAAGACCTAGCTGGCATTCTCACACAGGTGTGCTTCCATTCTATCTCCTCCACCACCTCCTCAATCACTTTGTTTTCCTGCCATTCACACAGGACTGGGCACAGGGTAGATGCTCAATAAGTATTTGAGAATGACCTGTCATCTGTGGGATGAGACAGAGGCTCAGGGAGGCCAAGTGACTTGTCCAAGGTTAAACAACAGAATGTGTGCCTGGTCAGTTACCAAGAGTCAGGTTTCCCTACATGCCTGTAATACCTGCTGAGTCATCAAGAATGATGACACTAAGGTATCAGCTTGAACCAGAATTGAGAAATGACCCTCACTACCAGACATGCATTCAAACTCCATCCAGCGTAGGTGAGAAGAGAGCATGGAAGAGCATTACCTAGCATGTACCACAAGAAAAATTCCCTGAGATGCTACATAATATTTAGAATACCAAGGACTAACAAATGAATTCCCAGTGAAGGAGCGGAAGGGGTCCAAGAGGGTTGTCAGTGTGGCACCAAGTCACAACTACATCAAATTATTAAGATGGGAATATAGGAAAAGCTTCCATAGACTGTGGACAGGATATACTGGACCAGATTACAACTGCCCCCATTGGAAATCTCAGTGGAGGACTAATCTAGCCAAAAGAGACATCTGGAGAAGAGAAGTCACATCTCCCCACTTAGAGAATGCTTTCAGTTAGTGTATGTAAATGACCTGTTACACGGGAAGTTCTTATGAGAATGACAAGTGTGTACAAAGCACATGTTATTCTTGTGGCATGGCAATTCTGTCATTTCCTGGCACTTCTTACCATGCCTGGCTCCCTTGTTGCAAGCACCACAGCATAGTAGTTAAGAGCTCACACTAAACCACACAGACCACAGTAAAAGCCCAGTTCCTACCAGTTATCAGCTCTGTGTTCCCGCGCACATTACTTAACCTCTCTGTGCCTCAGATTTATTATCTGTGAAATAAGAATATCGTGAGTAGCCATAACACACAGAGTGATTCAGAGATTTAAATAAGTAAATATACTGCAGTGTTTAGCTCTGGGGCTCATAGGAAACACTCAGTAAATGGCTGTTGATAGTTGTCATAGTGACAACAGAATTAGCAGCTGGTTGGAGGATCAAGCCAGGGATATCAAAACTCTTCCTCCCTTCATCCGCTAATTGTCTAAATGAAATAGTGCTAACAAATGCAACATGTGAAGTGCCTTCTTTTTTAAGAGCTTACCTCCTTCTTCTATGTTCCAAACAAAAAATTAAGACCCAGGAATTAACAAAGGATAGGTATATGACTTGTGTACAGGGAAAATGGAATTTTTGAAACCAAAACAATGAATAGGATATCAAGTTCAATTCGTGGTTTTTAGGGATGATGAAGATCGTACCTTTAAATCAGAAGTAACTTAAAGAATCCAGGACCCTGGCTTACTCTAAACAGCAGTACTGACCACATCTCTAAAAATGGTTACGGAGATGCACAAAGAAAATTCCAGTAGGTCTTGTAAGTGAGGAGCCTGCTGATAATCGTTACAAACTTGAACCCCCAGTGGTTCAGGCAGCACCATGCTCCTCTTGGTTCATTAAGCGCTTCCTGACCTGATTCTCCTCTGAAAGCCAGACTGACTGGCTGAATGAGCAAATCTAAGAATATCAACCCCGCACATTATCTCTGCTGAGATCAACAATGCTTCAGGAACCGACCTCTGACCTGTCTGGGGATGAATGGCAACTGGGTTTGAGAATTTGTTGACCTTGCTTGAGGCAAACAAATACTCCCTGAGGCTTCTCAGAAACGGGGAGGATGCAGCTACTCTGCTAGACTTTTCTTTGTGCCCTCTCTACATCTTCTGCCGTCTGTGCTCCAGGTCCCTACAGGAGCTGGACACAGAGGCCATTCCAAATAGCACAGGTCTCCAGGACTGGTAAATGAGCGTTTTTTGTACTAATTCCATGCAGTTGCTGAATTGACTGAACCACCTGAACTTTCTGGGTATCATTTTCTCTTTAGAAACTAAGTGTGCTGGACTGGCATCTTGCAAGGCATGCTGTGCGTGGATAGAAGGCTCATCAGATGCCTCATTGTTAAAGGGACACCATGGTCAAATGAGTTGGAGAAATTCAGCTTGCCCTGTCTTCTTGGGAATTCCTGATGACTATTAGCATATGAAAGCACCCGAGAAGTCCTGTAAAGAAGAAAACAAAACAAAACAAAAAACTGCTGGACCTTGTTCGATCCAGACTTTCCAAAACTGATTTGATGACCAACACACCATCCATCCATCCATCCATCTACCCACTCATCACCCACCCACCCATCTACCCACCCATCCACTCACCATTCATTTTACTATCTACTGGATTATCTGGTTTTTGAGAATTATGTATCAGCCCGGTGCTAGTCTCTTGGCTTCTTCTCTTCTTCATTCCTTCCTCCTACTTCTTCATCTTCTTCATCATCACTATCAGAGTCACTACCACTTATTCAGTGCTTGCTATGTGCCAGACACAGTACTCATTTCATTGTATCTGTTATCTCAGTTTATCCTCTCTTCATTCCTATGAAGTAGAGTCCATTCCATTTAGTACATTAGTAACAAGAACACTGAGCCCATGAGAGGAGAGGTGAATTGGCCAAGGCCGTAGAGTTAGTCAAACACAGAGCTATACCCATGAACTAAGAGGCCAAAAAACTACAAAACTCCCTTGTGCTAGATACTATGAGAAGGTTTATTTTTATTTTTTTTAATGTGATATGGATTAATACACTCTGAGAAATGGTGGCCTGGGTTTTTAGAAAATTATTTTATTTATTTATTGAGACAGGGTCTCACTCTGTCACCCAGGCTGGAAGGCGGTGGCATGATTCTAGCTCACTGCAGCCTCCGACTCCTGGGCTCAAGCAATCCTCCTGCCTCAGGCTCCTGAATAGCTGGAACTACAGGTGCATACCACCACGTCTGGCAATATTTTAAAATTTTTTTCAGAGACAGGGGTCTTGCTATGTTGCCCAGGCTGATCTTGAATTCCTGGGCTCAAGCGATCCTCCCACCTCAGTCTCCCAAAGTGCTGGGATTACAGGCATGAGCCAAGTGCCTGGTCTTAGCTTGGACATTTTAACTCAAGCCGAGTGGTTTCTTCATCTCCTTTACTCTCCACCCCTCAGTCAATCTCAATCACGCTAACAGCCATTAGAGGTAAAGGAATGTAAATCCAAAGAGCAGAGAGAGGAGGAGAAGACTTCGATGGCTGGAGAAGAGCTGACCTACACCACCCTCCACTGAGTCATCAGGAAGTGGAGAAATGCCTCCCAAGCAAGAGAAAGTCTGAGGCACATGGAAATGGGCTAATCACCAGGGAACACCAGGAAAGAGTAACCACTGGAGGAGAAAACAAATGGGGAGGGGAACGCAGGAGGAGGACAGATAAAGCGATTATTAGGTTGCCCTTTCTTTGTGAAGCTGAGGCATCATCTCCACCTCGAGAGCTGATTTCTCCTTGGTTTTTTTCCCAAATCAATACCTCTTCTAGTGATGAAGCTGTGGTTCCTCATTTCTGATGCTTGGACCACTCTGAATTGTGCCCTCATCCCAGAAAACTGCACGTAACTCCCCAAATATTCCCCATCATTGTAGGAAGTTGATGGGTCTTGTGAAATTCACCAAAGGACTCTGGAGGAGCCTCTGACTGTCCATCAGGTTTTCAAGTAGGTAGCCAAGATGTGCTGTACTTTTTACTAAGGACAGGCATGGGTAAAGTCGAAATCCCTTAAGACGGGTTCATATTTACAGCGCGGATGGCTGTTCTCACGTGAAATCATGTTGACGTGTTTACCAGCACTGTGACTTTGATGATATGAACCTGCCAGTCAGCACTCACCACAGCTTGGCAGGGGGCAGGTTTTCAAGGTGGCAACAAGGTCAAACAACATGGGCAGGTGCTAAGGCACCCCGTACTGTAAAAGCAAGTCTGTGCTTAAGAACTGCAAAACACGTCTTTCATTGCCTTGCCCAATAACTAGCAGTCATCTCAGAACAGGAGATGGTTTCTCTCTGCTGAAGCTTTTCTCTCCAGCTTCAGACCAGGAAAAAAAAAAAAAAAAATTATCAGACCAATGAACGGGTATTAGTCATCACTGAGAACCCACCAAACACAGCACTGGGGGAGAAAAGGAGGTAGCAGATAAACCTGTTTTCAGAGACTATACAGCCTAGTTTTGCAGACAAGACAGAGATGTGAGGGACCCAGAACCAAGCTGTACCAAGCTGTGCAGCTGAACCTCTCATCGCAGAGGACTAGCCAAGGGGCTGTCTGCTGCAAGATGGTTTCTCTGCGATGTCATGGCTGGGCAGCTGGAGGCAACAGAGAGCCTCTGACAGGTGGGATTTTCAACTTCCCAGATTAGCAGTGTCCTTGTGGGACACCCTGGGGACATCAAAAGAGGAACCACCCTGAGTGACCTCATTTCCTTTCTGGCTCTTACATGACAATCTATTTTAAAATATTTTAAAATAAACTATATATGCCATTTATTATTTGCCAGACATCTTCCAACCCCTTTGTGTATTAACTCACTTAATCTTCACAACTATCCTATCAGGTAAGTCCTATGACTATCGTCATATTACTGTGAGGAAAACGAGACACGGAGTGGTTAAGTAACTTCCCCAAAATCACACAGCTTGTGAAGGGTGAATCTGGTGTCATTCATAATCCCATGATATGCTGTCTTTCCATGTATTTCACATTTTTTTTTTTTGTAAATATATTTCTCCGGGCCAGGCATGGTGGCTCACGCCTATAGTTCCAGCACTTTGGGAGGCCGAGGCGGGTGGATCACCTGAGGTCAGGAGTTCAAGAACAACCTGGCCAACATGGTGAAACCCCATCTCTATAAAAAATACAAAAAATTAGCCGGGCATGGTGGCACACACCTGTAATCCCAGCTACTTGGGAGGCTGAGGCAGGACAATCACTTTAACCCAGGAGCCAGAGGTTGCAGTGAGATGAGATCGCACCATTGCACTCCAGCCTGGGCAACAAGAGTGAAACACCATCTCACCATCTCAAAAAACAAACAAACAATATGTGTATGTGTGTGTGTATGTATATATATATACACACACACATATATATATTTCTCTGGTCTCCAGTTTGCTAATAAAAAGTACTTATTTTTATCATAATAGCAATGTATCATATTGGCCAGGAACTCAGCTACTGAAGCCTTAACAAGTTTGGGTCCAAATTTGGGCTCTGAAAATCTCTGGCTGTTTTTCCCTGGGCAAGTTACTTAACCTTTCTGAACCCCAACTAATTCCCTTATAAATCTGGGGCAGTAATACTCCCCTGACAGGGTTGTTGTGGGGTTGCTCTAAGTAATATAACAACATACTTAAAATATTCCTTGGGCTTGCCTCCATTTGTAAGGGTATGAGCGCTATTCATGGTGTTTCTTATGATCACATCTGTTTATATCTCAATTAGAATGCTGAGCGTTTAAATGATGATTCACTTACTACTGATTGACCTTCAGTTATCCCAGTTTCATGAATCAATACATCCCCATTTTCACTTAAGCGAGTTTGAATTGGGTGTCTGCCCATTAAAACTAAAAGATTCTAGACTAGTACAAAAGTGGTTGTAAGATTAGTGCATACAGCACTAATCAGAACAGCAAAGACATGGAATCAACACAAATGCCCATCAAAGATAGGCTGGATAAAGAAAATGTGGTACATACACACCATGGAATACTATGCAGCCATAAAAAAGGATGAGATCATGTCTTTTGCAGGGACATGGATGGAGGTGGAAGCCATTATCCTGAGGAAACTAACACAAGAACAGAAAACCAGACACTGCATGTTCTCACTCATAAATGGGAGCTAAACAACGAGAATGCATGGACACAGGGAGGGAAACAACAAACACTGGGGCCTGTGGGGGGTGGTGGGGGAAGGGAGAGCATCAGGATAAAGAGCTGATGCACATGGGGCTTAATACCTAGGTGACGGGTTGATAGGTGCAGAAAACCACCATGGCACACGTTTACTTGTGTAATAAACCTGCACATCCTGCACACATATCCTGGAACTTACAATAAAATTAATTTAAGAAAAGGTAACTGTCAAAAAAAATAGATTAATGCATCCATGTACATACCCTTGCATAAAAGGCAGTCCTAGAAGATATGTGCTGCTTAATTTTTTAATAAACCCTTTCCGAGGTCTTGGTATGTGCCAAACACAATTCTAAGCACCTCCAAGACTTTGACTCATCCAGTCTTTTAACAAGTCCATGGTACTGGTACTCATAATAGCTCCATTCTACAAATGAGGATATTAGAACTCAGAGGCCGTACATCATTTGTGGCAACTTGAGCGGGGAGGGTCTGAAGTCAAAGCCACCCCTGCCCGATCCCAAATCCTACTTCCTTTCCTCTGCCTGCTTCACATGACCAAGGATGTTGATGTAATTGCTAAGTAAGGAATCCTGGAAATCTACTAAGGAGCTGGTACCGACACTCAGGTGCCCACATTCTAAATCTCGCCTTGATGCTGAAATCTCTTCTGAGGCCCAGGAAAAGCATGGTGGGTGGTGAACAAGAATTCCAAAATATCCTTCCAGAGAAATCCTACTGCTGCAGAGCCATGCCAAACAGATTGTACAGTCTCCAAACTATATTCAGACCCAGACATACAAACACTGACCTGAAATCAACCTACCACCCTCCACGTCTTCTTTTTAAATAATGTTTGGCAGACAAGAGTTGTTTGCCTCTTCTACAAATGCTTGTAAACTTATTGAGCTGGTTAGGCACTAATTTTTCTACACACCCACCTATCATAGGTCTGGACTCAACATGTCAGCATTCCATTAAATATTTACCACATTCATTTACATCTCCCCCAACAATATTGAATAGAGCTCAACATGGAAATTCACAGACTCCAGGGTGGCCATTTGTTTTTAGGATTACTGCACAGACCTCACTTCCTTGGAGATTCCCTGGCTGGCCTCAAAGATGAATGCTTCTTTTAGGACCAAAATAGAACAAAGGGACAAAAGGGAACTGAAGGATTTAAAATTAGGATAAAAAAAAAAAAGAAAGAAAGAAGAAAAAAATTGGCACTGGAGTTGGTCTGCCTTAACCATCTAAAACTTACCAATGATGCCCAACTTTTAGTGTGGTTCATCCCATATGTTCCCATGCTCCCACGGAGACCTAACATTTGCAGGCACTATTTATCATTCTGGCTAGTGGTGTGCTCATCTGCCTACCTCGCTAAGCAGCCTTCGTTGTTATTTTTATAATTACTGGGAGTCTTTTTCATGTTGCACTCTGCCAGAACTCCGGCTCACCACACACCTGTTCTACACAGAACGCATGGAGAGACGGGGGGGGTGGGTCTGGCGGTTGAGAGAAGGCAAAGACAGCCTTTTCAGCCTGCTATAAAAAGCAAAATCAAGAATACAGCTGAAGTCCAGCAGCCACTAGGTACCTTTTTGTTAAAAGCTGTATTCTGCACTGACACTTTCTTTAAAAAACATTCTCTATGTCGGTTTAAGAGTTTGTTTCTAAGAACAAACGCTGTTCTGATTTTAACAAACATTAAATAATTTAGTCTTCATAATGACTGGCAATGAGTATCGTCATTCCCATCTCACAGATGAGACAATGAAAACACAGAAAGGCTAAATAATTTGCCCAAGGGTGCACAGGTGGTAAGTGGTAGACTTGAACCAAATCTGAATCCAGGTACTTACGTGTGAAACTATTCTACCATGTTGCAACTAACCAGAATCGCTCTCATCACCAAACATCGTCATCACCACCACCACCATCACTGCAACTACCACCATCAGCACTGTCACTACCACCAGAGCCACCAGCACCACCATCACTACCACCAGCACTATCACCCACCATCACTGCCATCACCACTATCCCAACTCCATCACCATGGCCATCACCACCACCACTACTGTCAACATCACTATCACCATCACCACCATGACCACCATCTCTACCATTACCACCATTATCACCACTTCATCACCATCAGCACCGTCACTATCACCAACAGTACCGCCATCACCTTCATCACCACTACTACCACCACCACCATTTCCACAGCATCACCATCAGCATCATCACGACCATCACCACCACAGTCACCACCACTCTCACCACTATCACCTTCACCATCACCATCAGCAGCATCAAAAGTAGAAGTAGGTATTGAGCTCCTTCCGTTTGCTGGGTACTGTACTGGGGTGCTATACAAACTAGCTCGTGCCATACTCCTAACAATGCCAGGTTTTTGTGCTCTTGCTGTTACCTCTATTTCATAAATGGAGAAATGAAACTTCAGAGAAGTCGAGAAACATGCCCACAGAGCTAGTCGGAGGCCCATAAGATTTGTAATTTATTTCAGACTCAAAGTCAGTTCTGCTTCACATTCACCTGAATGCATTTCACTCCTGTTCTCCCGCAGCTGGAGGCAGCGGGTGGAGGTACTGCTCACTGGACATTTCATAAAACTGGCTCCCCACTTCTCGACCACTGTGTTAGAAGTGGGATGCTAGAGATCACCTTGCCAAGCTGGTGAATGACTTTGTCTTTGGTGACTGCTACCAACTAATATATGAGATCAGTTGCTTGGTGATGGTGATGGTGATGGTGCTAAAGGCGAGGGTGATAGTGGCGGTGATAATAGCAATGGATTGGTGACAGTGGTGATAGTGGTGGTGATGGTAGAGCTCAAATGGAGATTCTGAGCTCTGGGAGCTTTGGCCTAAGATATGCTGAAACCAGCCTGTCACTCTCTTCCATGAAGCCGTATACCACCCAGGTCAGTGCCACCTGACTTCACCAAAGCCTGCCGAAGTCTGACTTCAGGGAGTTGCATTTCTTCTCTTCTGGCTGAACATCAGCTTTGAAGATGAATCTCAGGCTTGATTTTCAAAATATTTTACTCCTGGCTGTTTCTTTTCTGTCCACTCCTACTCCAAGCGACCATCAGCTTGCACCAGCATTATCACAGTGGCTTCCTACTTAACACCCCCGTCCTCAGCTTTCAATCTTGTCTCTCTCTATTCTGAGCAGAAAAGCCAAACCGGCTTTGTGAAAGGCTAAATATGGTCATTTGATTCCTGCCTAAACCCTCTTATTGTGCGTGCCTGTGTGTGTGTGTGTGTGTTTTCGTTCTTCTTCATTCCTCTCGGGGAAAAAAAAATCCAACCCTATGTCAAGATTTCCAAAACCCAGTGGTCTCTGGCCCTTCTCTGTCTCTTTACCCCTCTCTCACTGGCTCCCTGGTCCCTTTGTTTTTCCAGCATCTTGAGGACACCTAGGCGTGCAACAGGCACTACACACACTCAGTGCCTTAGTGTGAATCCTGTCTTCCACCCTGACCCCACCCCTTTGCCCACCTCCCACTCCATCTCAGCTTTGATGTCACTTCTTCAGAAAAAGCTTCCCTCACCCCTGAATCCAACTCCTACTCTTTTCCTTCAGAGCATTTATCACACCTGGCAAGGCACAGTTATGTGATGATCACTTGCTCACGGCCTGTCTCTCTCCCACAGACCTGTAACCTCTATGAAGAAAAGCACACTTGCTTTCCTCGTCTGTGTCCCTTCAATGACCAACCCAATCTCTGAGACAGAGCAGAGGCTAAATAAGGATGTGTTGCATGAATGAGCGTGTAAATTAATTATTAACCATTGACTTAAGTGAAAGAATGAGGTTTGAGGTGACTTAATCATTCTGGGCCTCACGTGTCTTGCAAGAGATGACCAGCTATGTCTTTTGTAAACAGATCATGCAGTGTTAGGAAGATTATACAAACGGTTAAAAACATAGCATTTCTCTTCTCCGATAGTACCATATAACTCTCACAAGTCTGCTATGTGTAAGCAGATAGTTGTCTTATGTAATACAGTAACTGCTGCCTTGAATTAAAGACATCATTATTTTGGAAAGTTGATCTTTCTCTGATACACAAAGTGAAGGATTCATCCCTCATATAAACACATAATCTTCTTGGCATGCTACATGATTAAAGAGGAAATGTGATTTTATTTTTTTGGAAACTGATATTTCTCACAAAGCCAGGAAGAACTATCAGAATAAAGGGATGTTTGTTTGGGTGAATCACCAGCTTTGCACAAATCCCAAGTGCTAATTGCATAATGGGTCTTTACAAAATGCCGTAATATGGGTTCGGCTGGTTTCTTCTGTTTGGGGTTTGAAAAATAGATTGTTTAGTAACCCATCAAAGATATATGTAAACCAAGTAAACAATAGAGCAGATGTTGACTGCTGTCTTGTGCCATGTAGACATAATTAAAAACAATGAGACACTCATGGATTCAAATGATAGAGAACAAACACAAATACAAAAATCAGTACAATATAAATGTAAACTGCATTTGCTGGACACCTGCTTTCCAAGTCCAAAATACTGTATCATATTTCCCATTATGAAAAATGTGTTTAATGTTCTTTATTTACATATATATATATACACACACACACACACACACACACTCTCTCTGTGTTCTCCACTTTTCAGGAAGCCTGTAAAAGGCAATCTTCCACAATGAATATTTGCTTCAATTTCATCACTACTGACAAGCATACTGGACAGTTAAAAAATGTTATAAGCATAAATGTTAGTAAGAACCAGATAGCTAAAACTTTCACATTTATAAAACAAATTCAAGCCCCAGTTTGGGTGGGGGTACGGTAGAGTTGGGCTTTAATCATTTGTCTTTGCATTTATTCCTTCATGTATTCATTTAAGAATTCGACTAAATTGATATGTTTATTTCCTAAAAGCTTTACGTATCTTTCTTTTTTAACTCAAGAGCATTTCCTAAAATCAAGATTTCATCATAGACAAAAAGATTACTGTTGACTAGAATATTTAAAGTATCATTCTAATTTTCTAAATATTCTGTTTTACCCCCTCAAACTCCTACTCTGTCTTCTGTTGGTTTTCAGTTCTCAGTTCTATAGGGAAAGAAATATCACCACACACAAAATGAAACGCATGATATAATTAAGAAAACAAGTGCAAATGCAATCCATTAAAAAAAAAAAAGAAAGAAAGAAATAGAGTTTTTCTCTGCTGGTATCTTGAAAGACAGATTGAGGGCTCCAAATAAAATATATGATGATATGATGTGTTTTCTTCCAATTAGGAAAAATAAATAAATAAAAGCTGAGGTTAAAATGAGAGCTTTCTATGGCTTACTCAAGAGAAGAAACTTTCCTACATCCACAATTCCCAATCCAGAAAATAAATGTCCTCGATAACGTGCAAAACGAAGCAGCATTCTTTTTCAGTGAATAATTGAAAAAGAATCATTTTTAAAAGCCTCAAAAACCCCATTGTTTAAAGATCACATCAAGCTCCTGTTGACTTGTCGTGAACGAATGGTGATTCGGCTTACAGTCAACTCGCCCTCTCCCTTGCCTGTTGTTTTTGGTGATATAGAAGGATGGCGGATTCTAATGTGATCTGCATCTCTTTATGCTAATAAAAGAGTGTCAGCCCATTTTCGCAGACAACACCATAAAGCATAAACACCAAATGGGAAACAAATAGGGCCGTGATGCCACTGTGAAACAAACCAATCAACCCTGAAACACCTAAGATAGATCACATCCCGTTCTTCATTCATTCTTTATAGAAAGGCAATGAAAATGTCTCTAAGTGAATCTGATTAAACACACGCACATACACAACCGCGCACAGGCGCACACCATCTCAGAGCTCAGGAAGGTTGTAAAGCACTAAATTCTTTTGATTGATGAAGCAGCTTTCACTGCACTGAGCAAAACAGCATGGCAAGGCAGGACCCCACTCCCTGAAATTCCTTTATGAACACGACCAGGCCCCGCAAGTGAACAAAAGCAGTGGTGCGGGGTGTATAAATCATTAATACGGTGCCGGGCAGTGACTGCGTTTCCTCTGTTAGTTGGAGAGCTCCTCAGTACAACAGGGATTTGGGGATTGGAATTGGCTGCGAAGAAATACACTCCATCATTCTCAGAGCCGATGATTCTCACAGCCTCGTTCTTTCCTCTCTCCCTCCTCCTCCCCAAGTCCAACAGCCTCATGGTTTGTTGCAATTCATTAGACAAAATCGTAATGACTTAAAAAACAAAATCGGGAAGAGCTTCAAAGTTGACAGGTCGCCTGAACTCTTTCCCCTTTTGACAAGTCCTGCCTGTAAAGGCAAAGAGAAGGACCACTCCATTAATTGGAGCTATTCTTCCATTGCAGGAGCCTGGCAGAGGTCTCTCTGTAAATCATACAGAACCAGCCTGGCTGGCACAGTGAGGGGGAGGATATAGGGATGGTGCAGAATAGTGGTTCTAAGTGTCGGTTCTGGGGCGAAAGTGTCTGGTTTTAAATATCAGCTCTCCCACCTAAGCCTTGGATTCTGCATCTAAAAATGAAGCCATTAATTTCAACTCCCTGGAGGCTTTTTGTGGGGGATTAAATGCGATAATCCATGTAAAAGTGCTTAGTCGTGTGCTTGTCACAAAGCACTCCATAAAAGTTATTGATTATTTCATTATTTTCATTATTTTATTATTATGATCATCATGGTGGAAGAAGGCTGGCTTCTCTGGTTACCTAAATGGTCTTACAAGCCGCCCCTCCTAAGAGCCTCATTTTTTGAATGGAACCAAAAAGAGCCTTAAAAAAAAAAAAGAAAAGAAAAGAAAAGAAAAAAAGAAAGATGAAAAAGAAGAAAGGAAAAAAGAGTCTTCAGGAATCCTGAGTCACGTATTCTAAATGGAGACCCCCAGTGGAAGGTTCTGCCATTGCACCCTGAAGAAAAGAGAATTTCTCCACTCAACCCCTTCCCGTGCTCACTGCTCATTGCAAACCCTTAGGGGGGAAAAGGAAGAAAGAAAGAGAGCAAACAAACAAACAAACAAAATTGCATAGTTTTATACAGATTATTTGGTTGAGAGAATCTGTCAGCGAGTTTAAGCAGAGACAATAGATAGATCCAAAGCAAAGCCACTTTCAGGAGGCGCTGTTGTGTTTTCAGAAATTCCAGGAGTGGCCCGGATGAAGAGTGATGTGGAACTAGGAGTCCCACACCTCTTTCTTTTGCTTCAGAAGGAAACGCAGCAGTGGGGAACACGCTGCCTCTCCTAGAACAGATCCAGGGCCTGAAAATGCACACGTCAGCTTTCCCGCTCCATCCTGAAACTGGGGCACCCTCCCAGACATCAATGCCAAGCACCCAGGCAGCACGGGGCCCCCAGAGAGCCCCGCCAGACTCTCCCAGACTCTCCCGGGTGACAATCTACACTGTAGCAGGGCCCCACCGTATTAAAGCTTATGGGAATAAACTTCAATGTGTGCCCAAGTCTCTGGCATCACAGAATAATGACATTCTGAATGGAAATAAATGAAGGCCCTGCAGTGTGATTCTGTCAGCTTTTGAAAGTAAATAACTTCGCTACTGACAAGAGCAAGACAATTTTTATTTTCCCTCCTCCTGCCACTGAGCATTAATTGAGCTGTGTAGCCATATTACAATCCAGTGACACAAGCAGGACTGACAGCTCGCTGGAGGAAGAAAGAGAAGAGCCCCCACACAGGGTAGTGGAATCAAGAAGCTCCAGAGTGACACCCAAGTCCCTTGTGTCTGTGTCCTTGGCAGGCCGTGGATGCGTTAATCATGTTAATTTGAGAGAAATGGAAAACAGAAGTTTATGTCCAGCTTTAATAAGCAAATCCTACATTTCTTTAACACATTCCTTCCTTCATTTCTTTGTTGTTGTTGTTGTTTTTGAGACAGAGTTTCACTCTTGTCGCCCAGGCTGGAGTGCAATGGCGCAACCTCGGCTCACTGCAACGTCTGCTTCCTGGGTTCAAGTGATTCTCCTGCCTCAGCCTCCCAAGTAGCTGGGATTACAGGTGTGCACCACCATGCCCAGATAATTTTTGTATTTTTAGTAGAGACAGGGTTTTGCCATGTAGGCCAGGTGGTCTCGAACTCCTGACCTCAGGTGATCCGCCTGCCTCTGCCTCCTAAAGTGCTGGAATTACAGGCATGAGCCACTGCACCCGGCCCTTCCTTCATTTCTTTAACAAACATCTATAGGCTGCTCACTGCATCCCAGGCACTGAGCTAAGTGTTCCCATTTGTATCTTACTTAATCTCACAAAGAACAGTATGAAATGGTTATTCTAATCCCTGTTTTTCTGAAGGAGCAATTAAGGCCCCAAATCAAAAAAAAGAAGAAAAAAAGTGACTTGCTCAATTCAGCTGGATCACCTAATTGAATAACAGAGTTGGGATTAAGCCTTCAGCTCATGATTTCTGTCCTACATACAACTTCAGAAACATTGGGGGTTTTTTTCTTTTCTTTTTTTTAAAAAAACTATACTTTGGGGGAAGCTGATACCAGCTGGCTCTAAATAGATTCAGGTTTTTCATCTGAATTTTGTCAGACACTTGAGACGGACAGCTGGCTACTGCAGTGTGTAAACCTCACTGTTCCTTCCGGGTTTAGGGACCAATATTGGTCTTACCTTTCCAAAAGAGCAGGGCTTGCCTCATGCTGGATTCAGGCAGAGCAAGAGGAAGCCAATCTACCGAAGGGAAAAACTGGGGATATTTGTTGTTTTTGATAAGGGGAAACTGGTTATTGAGGTGAATCCTGAGCAAACATCAAATGCCAAAAAAAGAAAAGGCTAATCAAGACTAAACCTTTTATGCATTTACTCATCAGGCCTGGGAAATCGGAGTCACTTAAATCCTACAGCTGCCTGTACTTTTTTCTATGGCTGCAAAAGGGGAGAAAAAATATTCATTGCATCCCTGGGAACACACACTAACTTTCTGAATGCTTTCCACTCCAGTTCCACTTCCTAATTTTGATTCTGTTTAAACACACATAAAGAAAAGGATCAAAACAAGGTAAGACTGCTCTTCAGCTAGAGCTGGGCTGAGGGCTAAGGACCACAGCAGCTTCCCAGTCCCAGGCCTATCATCTCAAAGCCCTCCTTGGGATGTAGACATTGAATGTATGGCTATTTTCCTTTATTGTTCACTACTGGCTGATGATCTGGCAGAGGGAAAAAAGAAGCAGCACAAAGAACTTAACTCTAGTCTTGCCCCTTGCAAATTGGGTCAAGGTAGGGGAATGAGTAATTCCAGACCAGACATGGCAGAGGATTCCCAGGCGATCCAGCAGGCCAAGCGGAAGTGTTCCAAAGTGTTGTACTGCATGCATGGTTCACAAAATGGCACAGAGATGAACAACATAACAGACTATCTATGAGGACAGGGGCCTTTGCTTTGCTCCCTGGGAGAGTCTAGAAGTACAGCTGGAGTTCCATAAACCTAACAGGAGTTCCATCAACATGGAATGGGTGGATGGACGGGTGAATGAATATACATACACTTCCATGTATGATGGGAAAGTGATCACATGTGTGATTCAGTGACTATGTTGTATTTGTTTTGGGCACATCTATGTTTAACACATAAGTTAATTTTTTAAAATATTAAGTAGATATCAACTCTGGTAATGGGTAGATTGGCAGAACTTAAGAAGCGGTGCCTGAATGTCTGAAGTTTGAGAAATACCAGATCACGATAATTATTTCCATGTTAATAAGCATGCCCTTTGATGAAGTTTTGATAAAACATACCAACAGGACTCTGGGTGCTCCACAGTTAATGTCAGTTTTTACAGTTTTGATCAACCTTTTCTCTCTACTTCCTCCCTGCCCAAACCTGGTTCCAAATCCTGGCTCTTTTTCAGCCGGGATCAATCAATCAGGGCTATAGCATGACAGGAAGATCAGAAACAGCAGTGAAAAGCCTCTTTCCCCAAACCCTCTCAGGAGCCAGGACGTTCCAACCACACAAGCTCTTTCCTAATTGTATGCCAGACTCAGGAACTGAATTTCAGGATCCTTCAGGGAGAACCCTGGCCAGCCGTGTCTCCCAGCAGAGACGGCCTGTGGGTCCATTGTTCATTTCTCCAGCTCGCCTGTATTCAGCATGGTTAAAGGGCTGGGGCCAGGGCTCTCTTCAGCCATTGTGCCTGAGAGTTGACCCTATCCGACACAGCCGCCCTCAATAGGGCCGGGTGAGGCAAGCTGCATCATGCCAAAAGTCACAGGCCAATGCTCAGCCCGGCAGAGTTCTCTTGGGCAGCACCCGGAAATAGGAAACTTTATTGATGAATTGAACTTTCTTTGCTTTTCTTAATTGAATTAAACAGCACACTGGGACACCTCTCCCCGTCCATTAAAAAGGTCTCTGCAGATGGGGCAATTACGCCCACACTTGTCAGCTCTGCTTCATTCGCGGGATGACATGTCCTGCTCATCACCCAGCCCCCTTAGGCACAGAGGCAGCAACCTGATTTTGTTTACAATGCTGCAATTTATTTCCCTTCCACAGGACTATTATTTGCCTGACAAACTACACTGTTTTTACCCGGCCAATATGAATAAACAAGCATTATGTTTCCTCTTGGGGCAGAGAACCTGGTTAAATGAATCAGAAAACCCTAAAAAAGATTGTCTACCCTCAGTCCATCAGCTACTGGAGAATTACTCAAGGGTCAGCTGTAAGGAAAACAGATGGCAGGTGAGCACTAATAACACGGACTTTCTCCAGCTGGGCAAAGGCAGGAGCGGCCAGTTGCATGTTCTGACACAGAAACTGCCTCGAAATGGCAGGCAGAGCAGGCAAATGGCACAAGGCTTTGGTCTGTGGATGAACAGATGCTTACAATTTTCACAAGTGATTGCTGGATTAAGTAATTTTAAAGCAGAGGCAGCCCACGTGGCCCTGCAGTCCGTGTCCACAACACGAGGCCCTCCATAGGTTCCCCAAAGCGGAGAAGCACAGATGACCCCCAACTCACCTGAAATGTGGGCCTTACCTGGCTGATAACAGCCTAAAATTTCATACCTTCTCTTAATTGGAAAAGATCAGAGAAACGAGAAAGATTGGTTAACCAATTTATGACATAAGACATCTAACTAGAAAGAGACCGAGGAACCTTTCTTCTTTCAGGGAGCCACCTGGGCCTGAAAATGTGCTCATTCCAGCCACTTAAATTCCTTTAAACAATTCAGACATGAAGCTAATCTATCCTAATTCTTTTCTGCGTTATTGACACTATTGACTACCCCCAGTCCACAGCACTATCTAATAAATCAACATGGGATTAAGCCAAAAAGAAAGAATGTGATAAAATGCCATTTGTCCATTTGTCCCCCTATAAATCATCAGATGGAGTAACACAAGGTAAGTAACTGCAATGAGAATTGAACTTTTCTACACAGCCATAATTGTTATGACCTACCTAATGTTTCCAAAATTTATAACCGTGGCTGGTGCATGGGGCCACCCTCCCCATTTCCTGCAGCCTTCGTGCGAGAGCCCATCTTCCCCAGGTTATTCTCTGCACAGAGAATCACTTTCTAATTAAAGACAGAAAGCGTTGATATGCAGGTTTCAGTTCAATTGCTTTCGATCTGAAGATGTCCACAGTGAGCAATGGCTTCATTTACCGGGAATTACCCTTTGTACAAACCACTTCACTACTTAAAACAAACCACATGGATCATCATTAAGTGGGAAAAATTACCAATCTTCGAATATTGACAGTGGCATGGCCCACTTTAGAGGCTCTCTTCTCCCCCCTCTAATGTGGATTTTAAGCATTTGACTTATTTTTAAATTTAGGCTGATAAAAAGGTTCTCAGTGAATAGGGTTTGACGGATGAGAAGCTTTCTTAGAACAGTACTGAGAGACGCTGATGGTGGTGTAAGAACAGAGAAAATTAAGTTAATACGTTACTGATCCTCTTTCAGGGCATTAAACTCAATGCAAAAAAAACCAGCTCTGCGTGGAATCTGACATGCAGTTGGCATCAGAAGACAAATCTCATCATCCATCCTGTCTGTTGCCTCACCATACCTTACCATGAGATGGGTGCTATGAGGTTTGCCCTCTGTTACTTAGAATGGAAATAAATCATCTCTAGATTTCTGTGTCCTGTGTATATATGCATGTGTATGTGTGGCTGTTTTCTATTCTTCTCTATCAGGAAAACAAAATAGGTTCTCTTTTGACCTAGGTTGTTGCAAACCCCCCTAATGTGAAATTGTATTCAGAATTATTCCTCAAAGCAAGAATGGTTCCATGAGTACTTACTCTGGAACGTGGAAGATTTTGTATTGGGGATACGTAAGTTCGAAGTTCAGCTTCAAGAAGATTCACTGTCAAAGAAGACACAGCAATGAAGCCACTGCAGTGTATCAAGAAAGGAGATTGAGGCAGGGACTTTCCCTGGACAGCAAGATTGAAGCCAGTTGCTCCAAAGACTACTTGTCCGTTCCATCTGAAAGTAGTTGACAACCACAAAATATATGCTGTATGCTAGGGGTGTGTGTGTGTGTGTGTGTGTGTATGTGTCTGTGTGTATGTATACACATTTGTGTGTTCCTATGTGAGTACATCACTGGGTCTGATATCTAGATGCCAAAAGGACTATTTAGCATTATTCCACCTTGCAGTTCTAAACTGTAGTAACATCTCAGATGTGGAGAAAAAGAGAAGAGCAGGAGAAAAGAAAAGAAATCGTAGCTGTAAGAAAACACTTATCTAGATAAAAGTTGCTGCAACATATAAATAAGTGAAACAGGATAAGTCAAATAATGTAAACATCAAAGTTGCCTCTTCATCAGCCTAAATAAATAAATTATTCGTGGCAAAAGTGGTATGTTGTCACTTACACTTGGCCATTCAGAGTAGACTCTGATGCTGAGGCACCCCAATTGATTTTTGTTTTTATGAGTTGTCTTATGGATAAATCCAGGAGAATTTAGGAGGAAAGGTTGGATGTTCATGCTGAGACAAAGAAAGCATTTGATGAAGTCATTTTCCTTAGCTATTGGATAAGGAATAATCATATGAAACTGCATTCCGGAAAAATATACTTCAGGGAAGACTCGATGGCCACTGATCAGAGTTTGTGGATTTATAAAACAGAATGATAAATGCCCCAAAATAAGATCAATGTGGGTTGATTACTATCTTATGTGATTGGTGACCTCAATGACAAAGACTTCTGAATTATGTTTACTACTAAACGATTATAACATAAAATTGTTTTCAGTGAAGGTGTTACTTATAAATGTTGCCTGACTCATCCACTTGATCAATTTACTTTGAGATCAAAGATTAGCCTTCTGTTCACCAAAATTAGCTAGAGATCCAATAATAGCTACAGATTAAAGGCAGATAAAAAATATAGTACTGATGTCTGGGTACAAGATACATAAATCATATTGATAAGTAGTATGTGGAGATTAGAGTGAACTATTTCACACTCTTAATCAGCCAATTGTCTGGATTGCTAAATAAAATAAGTGACGTGCGACTTTTAAACAAACTACCATGACAGTAATGGCCAGGAGAGATGACTCCAGGTATACCATTTCCACCCTAGCGGTGAGCTTCCAGGAAGGGCAAGAAAACCTAATTCTGAATGAGACAGGCAAAAATAAATGACTGCCTTTATTATACTTCAGGCATTCAGTGAAGCTCAGAGAAAATACACACACACACACACGCACACCATTCCCACATTATGTCATAGTATCACATTATAAACACTTTCACAGATAGCATTGCAAGTCCTTTCAGGGGAGGGGAGATGCATTCCAAAGCACATTTCAAAATCCACCCTCCATCTATATGGAACCACGATGCTGATTTAGTCACTTCTAAATATTTGTTGTGCCTGCCAATGTTTCCTTCAAGCCTCCCCTTTCCAGAGCAGGGGTGTTTTTCCTCGTGGGAGAGACTGCCTGGAAGATGCTGAGAACCTTTGTGTTTGTCTTATATGTTTGTTCTTCTCATGGCAAGAATCACCTCTCACTCAAAGTCACTATCTTCTTTCCTAAGTTGTGCCCAAATAAGCAAGTCAATTTAATAATCTAGAAAGCAGAAACATAAATGTGTTTTTGAAAAATGCACCAACACCACCACACAAAGGAACAGAGAACACTGGGTACCTTTAGCCTTCTACTTGTTAGGTAAATGATATTCAAATTGATTAATAAATAACATGAAAAAAGTAAATGTAAAAGGCAAAAGATCAACTCATAGTAATAATTTGATAAATCCAGCTGAGGCTTAGCATCTATAGAAATGCTCATTAGAATTTTCTTCTGGTGGAAATAACTGGTATAAAACGCACACACACACACATTTACACACACACCCACAGCAAAGGCACAGAAATTGTAGAAGATGAAGCATATAATACGTTATCAATACTCTCTGGGGAAACGTTTCCTGGCATGATTTACTCAATGATGAATGTAATAAAATAATATTTAAAAGAACAAATTTGGTCCCAAGATTTTTTAAAGACTGTTCTCAAAAAGACTTGCAACAGAAAATACGCCTAAGAAATATTTTCTGGAGGCAACCGACTTGATAGAAAAGCACCCAAATGTTCAAAACAGAATCCTGACATTTTATAAAAACATTTAATTCCTTTAACACAGGTTGAAATTGAGGGTCTTGGGGAAGAGGGCCACTTTCAACTCTTGCAAAGGAAGTTCTGTTCACACATTCATGTTAACAAATGGTACTCTTGAAGTGAGTCCATGGAAAAACAGATAAAATGAGTATAATCACTGTAAACTCTTCATAGAATAGGATGGAGATCCTGGGAGGGGAAAAGGATTTTCATCTGCATGACAAAACCCCTTCTAACCCTTCAGTTCACATCCACAGCCCCTGCCCAATGACAGAGAGCTGGCCTGTCACCCTACAAGGGCACTGTTGAGCTATTTCCCAAGCACAGGAACCAACTCAGGAAGCAATCCTTCCAATAAAGAAAGAATGACAGAGCAGAGAGGGTCCCAGGGCAACATTCTGAGAAACAGAGTAAGGTGTCAAAAGACTGAAATGTGTACAACGAATGGAAAATAGAGCAAACACAGACTCCCTCAGCAAGACCACTAAGAAGAAGTGAAAGGGAGAAAAAAAAACCCACAAAAAATAAATAAATAAATAAATAAAAAATAAAAAAAAATACACACCCTTACACATGCCAACAAAGACAACATCCTAAACAGCTCACCTTCATCACAGCATTGCCAGCGAGTTTGAAGGCAGTCTGGGGCTGACACACTCCAGAAATTCAAATGCTCCGATCCCATGCGGACAGAATATAGCACGACACAAACTTAGGAAAACACACACACACACACACACACACCCCACCACCACCATCACCACACACACCACACTTCTGCTTTCCACTCCCTATTAAATCAGCGGAATTAACACTGCAGGCACCGGAATGCCTCCACAAAGATTCAAACTCTTAGCATCAAAGGGGTCTTAGACTCAGATCACCACGAAAGGCACTGACACAAGGAAGATGGTAGCAAGGAAAAGGCAGTTTTCCATTTCAAACTCCGGGTACCCAGGCTGGGCATCAGGCGGTTTTAAAGTATTCAGACAGGTGCAGAAACATCTCAGCGCGAGGTGCCCGGGCTCCACAGAGAGTGGGAGGCTTCTATCCACCCTTTCCATCACAACGCGGGAGCCCCCTCCTCAGAACCCCCATAAGGCATCGAAGCGCAGCCCAGGACGCACGGGGACCCATCTGGCCGAGCCCGGGGAAAGCAGCCACGGAGGGCAGACGCGCGCCTTACCTGCTGTAAGTACATAAAAGTCAAGGCACACGAAAGCTGGGGACACATGCCCACGTTGGGGAGCGCCACGCAGGTGGCCCCCGTCAGAGGATGCTGCATCATGTCTCTCTGGCGCCCGCCGAGCCCGAGTGGGGACGCTCGCATGCAATCACGTTGCTGTCTGCCTGGGCGCTACAATTTTTTTTTTTCTTTTTAATTTTGCTGGTTATCTAAGTCAACGACTGGTGGCTCGCGCTGTCTCTCTCTCTCTCTCTCTCTCCCCCCCCTCTCTCTCTCTCTCTTCCTCCCTCCCCCCACCGCACCCCGCCTGTCCCTCCTCCCTGGCTCTCCCTGCCTGGGGATGTGCTAGATCCTGGCGTTCCTCTGCCTCCAACTAAAACACTTGCGGGGACCTGGAAACTAGTTGGTTCCCTTCGCGCGGTCGTCTGGCTTTTCTGGGTTGTTGGGCCTGCTTATTGATCCCCTGGAAAGTGGAAGGGGCCCCCTACCCCATGCCCCTGTGAAGGTGACACGAGAACGGGCAGAGGGAACTTCTCTGGAAGGTGCAGGGGGTGCGCTGCCCGCCCGAGGAGGCTGAATGGGAGAGGGGCAAGGATAGCGCGAGGGAGGGAGGGGAGGGAGGGGAGGGAGGGGAGGGAGGGGAGGAAGGGGTGGGACGGAGGTACGGGGGAGGGGGGAGAGACAGACAGAGAGAGAGAGAGAGACAGAGAGAGAGGTTTTGACTCACACTGAAGCTCACTCCGTTGGTCCTGATGCTGTCTGTCTCCTCATTTGTCAAATGGGTCCAGGGGAAAGATTTTTTTTTTTTCCTTTTTTTCCTTCCCTCCCCTTAGCCTTTTTTTAAAAAAATCATTTATTATTTTTTGTTTAAAAAAAAAAAGACTCACCAAAATTTAAATTGGGTCTGCTAAAACCCTCCGCCGGTGAGCAGGCAAACGAGCGCCCCGCGTGCCCGGCATCAGGCGAGCTGGACAATTAGCGCGATGGCCCAGCTGGGACCTACAGCGGTAGATGTTGGTGGCGGTGCGTTTGCCCGATTCCTTGCCAAATAAACACAGAAAAGGGATTTCCCCTCCTCAGAAGGTGGAGTGCTGAGACGTTAGGGGCTGGGAGCAATAGGGAGCTCGGGCTGAGGGAGGGGAGAAGGTTTCTGCACCCCCCAGCAGCGCACTGAGGCGCCGATGCACCCCCAGGCGTTTGGGGCGCAGCTTTCGCTCTGTGCCTCGCCTTGGTTGGGCAGGCAGCCCCGAGCACAGCGAACCAGCCCCTGAGCTGTTCAATGAGAGCAACCGCCCAGGCTGGCGTGGAAATCAAGCCTGTTGGACTAACGTGCCAGCTCGGGGCGACTAGAAGGGGGCTTCTCCCAGCCCAGAACACCCGCTCCTCTCAAATTATAAATGCACAGGGTAGGGAAGTCCGTGTCTGATAAGAGATTACTCCGTCGGCTGCAGGGAGCAAATTACAATGGTTTATTTATTTATTTTTTATTCTTGCCTGTCCAGCCCTCCTTGGTCAAATTAACATTCTGCTCTTGCAAGCGGGTCTCCCCTCCCCTTTATTTTATGAAGTAATAATTATTCATTAGTAGATTTCGTTACTCTTTATGCAATAAAATAGGATGTGATCTGCAAATCAAAAGAAAATATTAAGACTAACTCGTCCTTGGTCTTCACAGAAAAAAAAAAAAAAAAGCACATTCTTGGCAGCAATAAAATCGTGATCAGGAATAGTAGCCATATTTTTTTAATATAGATTTTGACCCAATGATTGGATTTTCTTTTTTTTGTTTTCAGACCAAGGGATCAGCTGTCTGAACAGCATCTTTTTGGATTGTTGGGTTTCCCGAAAGAAACCTTTCTGACATCTTCTCACTGACCTACAGGACGGAGCCCTACCTGGGAGGGGATGGGGGTTCTCTCACAAAAGAATATTTGGGGCAGAACGCTGGAACTGGCCACCAGGGACATCCCAAATGTCCCCTCCTCCTCAGGGCTCACCCCGACATCCTCAGCCAAATGAAGGCTCTGAACCCAGCCATCAGTTCACAAGGCACAACTCACTTCGCAGGCTAATCAAAATGCTTTCTGAAGAAAAGAAAACTAATTATCCCACGGCTCTATTTTTTGTTGTCGTTCTGTTTGAAATAACTATGAAGTCTTCACTGTGCCTAACACTAGGCCCCAACCCGCTGTTTCTTTCTACTTTTCATCTTGCAGAACCAGTGCCTCCAGCCATTCTGGGGCTCACACATCCCATCAATTTAGCAGGGACACAGTAGCATCTTTAACCCCTTAGCCCTACGCAGAAGTTCATTCAGGGGATTGGGAGAGTAGAGGCTGCTATTCTGTACTGCTTTTATTAGGGGGTGCTGGCAGTGGTTAGTTTGAAAAACGTTTGCTGTATGTTGCATCAGAAGTCACATTCATGGCACAAGCTTTGATTAACAAATACAAGAATTCCCTCTTTTATTCTCTCACTTCCTACCTGCCTTTATTTATTTTTGCAATTCACAAAACTAAAGAGGAAGTCACTCCACAGAGCACAAATGGAGTAAAAGACCAACCATTCTGCCTTTCCAATCCTCACTCTCCCTTTCCCATTCTTTACTGTTGCCTCAAGCAATCTGCTGTACTGAGGATTCGCACTGCTTTCCTTTATTTATTTTTTTCTCTTGCTGGCATTGGAAAAGCCTGTAAATACCCCAAGAAGAGGAGAGAATTTTTTCCTTCAGCTCATTTTCATAAGAAACATGATAAATAATACATGGCACTTTAATAAGACTTTATCTGAATGGTTTAATGAAAAACAAATACATTATGTAAGGACCCAATAACTGATTTTGGCTGCACTGAGACAATACAGATTTTCCGGTCCGTTTTCTCCCCAAAGTTGGAACCCTTCAGTGGTGATTAGATCCCCACAGATCCATCTTGCAATAACGGCTCAGACTTTCCCTCCAACTTAGGTTTTCGCAGTCAGACACACTGAACATCTGCAAAGCACAACAATGAGAACCAGACCTAAATCCACATCAAAATTATTTGGAGTCAGGCTCTGTTCTCTGGATAACTAAGCCTGAACATCCCTCCACCAGCGCATGCAAACACAATCAAACACGGGGACAAGTCCCCTCGCCATAAACACTGCAACCATATTAAGGAGCCCAGAGGAACACTTTGCCGTTGATAACATCAGTGCTCCTTAATCAGGAATAGGGCATCCAATGACCCCAGATCAAATGATAGCATCATATCCACAACCATTGCTCACTTGAAGACAAAACTTTGCCAGTCTTTTAAGCAGCATCTGGGGGTAGCGAATTTGAATTCCATCTCAACAGAGACTGAGAAAGAGTAATATCAAGTCCACTAGCTCTGGCATGATTCTCCAACATCAATAAATGGGAGAAATGGGGAAAGAAAACACTTTTATCTCTCTACAAAAAAATATCTGGCCATTCAACATCACGTGGGTTCATATTCACTCAAGGGCCACCCTGCCTGCATTTCAGCTACAAGGACCCTTAATGGAATGGTTATACATACCCCACAGGAAGCTGAAAAAGCACAGGAAGATTGGCAATGAATAATGTCATCTTCAAATGAAAGTTCCTTAGGCAGAAGGCAACTACCCAAGTTTTGACTCATAAAATAATATTGTAACTTTTTCTTCCCCCAAATTTGCCAGCAGTTTAAAAGAAGAATGGAAATCATTTTTTTCTTGTTTTCATAACTATTTATTATAACTTCCCAAGGGTGTTAAAATAGCAGACATTCCAGTTAAAAAAAAAATACTTTCTATAAGAGTTGCCATACCTCAGAGCAAGAAAAACTCCAGTTAGAAAGAAAGACTTGAACTTCAGTGTAATCATCTATACTGGGGTTAGCTCAGTGGCAATGCCAAGGTGCGACTTAGAAATATTTTACTTTCACTTGCAAATTTAATGTGGGCGACGACATAGTCTCCATCTTCATTAAAGCGAGCATGGAAGTATCTTTAGAAAACCTTATTATTTATCTCTATCAAAAGCACTTTGATTCACTGACTTGTTCGAACACCTGAATCGTATTTAGTTAGTGCTGATCTCATTCCAGGCACTGTTCTAGCCCCCAGGTCTGTATCAGTGGGGCCAGACAAACAAAGGTCCCTGACATCAGACACTTTACATTCTAGTGGCTGGAGGAGGGGCAGCAGAAAGTAAATAATACAGATAAGAAATAAGTACAGTACAAAAGATGGTGGTGAGTGCTGCGGGAAGCATAATAGACAAGATCAAGATCTGGGAATTAGGGAAACCAGGGTAAGGCAGATGGCAGGGAAATCTACCTAAAAAGCGCACTTGCTCTGAAAAATGCAGTTTCAGCTTCAAGAAAGCCCCCTTGCAGCCCGCTTCTTCCAATCTTATTGCCTAAGCCTCAGATTTGTTTAATACGGATGGTCCCCGACTTGCGATGAGGTCACATCTGGATAAATCCATGGTAAGGTGAAAATATCCTATGTCGAAAAGATACTTTCCACTTGTGATATTTCCAACTTACAACGGGTTTATCAGGACATAGCCCCATTGTAAAGTGAGGAGCATGTCTACATGAATTCTGGAGTTCTCATGGGTCAGTCTACTAGGGGTAGCAGTGAGAAGTTTGGCACTTCTAACGTAGACATTAAGCTAGCCTGTTGGCCTCTAGAATGAGGTCTCAGCCCCTGATGGTCCCTCTGAGCTGTATTTTGCAGAAGTTCCATTTCTCAGACACAGTTTCTCTAGGCAAAAGCATGATCACTCCACGACACTGAATCGGAGGGCCCAGGATTTTGGCAGTGCTCAAATGAGCACAGCGCTCCTTTTTCAGAGTAAAGGGCTGCATCCCAGGCAGAACCAATTCCAACCATTCAGCAGCAATAGCTTTGCATGTAATGACAGGATCGAGATTAGAGCCTGCTTCTGTGTAAAGGACCCTCAGACTCCTCTAGCTTTCTAGCCTGGGTGTGGGTTGTCAGTGAGTCCAGGACTAAAAATAAACCATGCTTGCAAGAGCAGAAACACAAGTGCAGGCAATACCCAGTTCACAACTAGCTCCCACTACAAATGCGCTTTTCAAAATTACATTGGTGGTTTAGAACAGTTTACGGCCATCTTTTGCCTAAAAGACTGACATGAGTTAACAAATGAAATCAAACAATTAAATGAATAAAATGCCCACCAATAATACATAGATTTGACATCACTGTGGAGAAATGGGTAACCTCAAACACAGATGGTGGGAGTCAAAACTGGTACAGTCCTGCAGATGGTATTAATATTTTGGTGCTCACTACCAAAATCTAAAATATGCACATCTTTCAAAGTAACTATTCTAATTCTAGATATATGTCCTGCTGAAATATTTGAGCTAGACACATGATACATAAACCAGGATATTCACTCCAGCATTGCTTGTAAAAGCAAATACAGTTGCCCCCTGAACAACACAGATTTGAACTGTACAGGACCACATATGCACAAATTCTCTGCCACGTGAGAGACCCAGAGACAGCAAGACCAACCCCTCCTCTTCCTCGTCCTCCTCAGCCTACTTCATGTAAAATGAGAAGGATGAAGACATTTATGATGATCCACTTCTGCTTAATCAGTAGTAAATATGTTTTCTGTTCCTTATTATTATTTTTTTTTTTTTTGAGACAGAGTCTCGCTCTGTTGGCCAGGCTGGAGTGCAGTGGCACAATCTCGGCTCACTGCAATCTCTGCTTCCCAGGCTCAAGCAATTCTCCTGCCTCAGCCACCTGAGTAGCTGGGATTACAGGCGTGTGCCACCACGCCTAGCTAATTTTTGTATTTTTAGTAGAGACAGGGTTTCACCATGTTGACCAGGCTGGTCTCAAACTCCTGACCTCAAGTAATCAGCCCACCTCGCCATCCCAAAGTGCTGGGATTACAGGCGTGAGCCACCGCGCCCGGCCTTCCTTACGATTTTCTTAATATTTTCTTTACCCTAGCTTACATTATTGTAGGAATATATATATAATGCATATAACCCACAAAATATGTTTTAATTCACTGTTTGCTTTGAGTCAATAGTGGGCTAATCATAGTTTTGGGGGAATCAAAAGTTATACACAAATTTTGGGCTGGGCATGTTGGCTTACACCTGTAATCCCACCAGTTTGGGAGGCCAAGCCGGGTGGATCACTTAAGGTCAGGAGTTCAAGAGGAGACTGGCCAAGATGGTGAAACCCCGTCTTGGAACAAACATACAAAAATTAGCCCTCAGGCATAGTGGCAGGCACCTGTAGTCCCAGCTACTTGGGAGGCTGAGGCATGAGAATCACTGGAACCCAGGAGGCGGAGGTTGCAGTAGGCTGAGATCACGCCACCGTGCTCCAGCCTGGGCAACAGAGTGAGTCCGTCTCCAAAAAAAAAAAAAAGTTATACACAAATTTTCTGCTTTGTGGGGGGTTGATGACTCTAACCCCCATGTTGTCGAAGGGTCAACTGTAATAAACAGCAATAGAGGAAATAGGGGATAAAACAAGGTATAGCACATGCAGGCAATGCACCAGTTAAAAAGAATAAGGGGCATCTGTGTGCTTTTCCTTGGAAAAATCTCTAAGAAAGATCTCTAAGAAGTTTCAGCATATATATAATAAAATTTCACATGTGAAAAATCAAACCAAAACAAACAGCAAAACTCTACAATTCTTTAAAAATATGTGTGTGCATGCATATAGACATCCACATATGCATATGTATGTGCATAAATAGGCATACATGCAATCATGTGAAGTGCATGCAAAAGGGCCCGGAAAGGTATAAGTCAATCCAATAAATGCTTTTAGATCTAGGGTAATAGAGGAGGGGTGATTGGGGGGTTTCAATTTTTATTCTGTACAGATTTATGTTGCTTGGATTTTCACAATAAGAATGTGTCTGTGTATTACTTTTATAATAAAATGAAACAATTATATTATTATCATTGCTACTACAAGTACTACTATGATTGTTGTTATTATAAATACCCCAGGCTACATGTTCCTAAAGAATAATTTTTTTAATGGTGGTAACTTTCCCTGGCTAGTACATGAAAACCTGCTTAAAGCCACTACTGAGTTGCAATATTCTAGATAATTAAGATCCACAACCAAAAAGAGAATGGACTCAGCTACACAGCACCTTAGTGTCCATACAGGATTTCAGTAACCCAGAATCTCGTATCCGTTTACAGCATAACTTCTCAGGTACAATGATTTCTGCTTATCTCATCAGAAATAAAAATAAAAATACCCAGATCCTCGTCCTACCCCTTCCTCAGGTGCCAAGACTGCTTAGAAACTGACTGCCAGGTTGGAAAGCTGCATATGTTTCTGGAGAAGACAAGGGATGCAACTGATTTGCAAAAACCCAAGTATGTCTGATTCTCAACTACCCATCTCACAGGGTGGGGTAGTTTGTCTTTACACCAAGTCTCAAATGTAAAGCAGGAAGTTGTGGAAAATGAGTTTGTCCTTTTTTGCTCCTATAAGCCATGGCCCAAACTGCCTTCCCTCTTCCCTGCAGGCACAATGAGGAGGCAGCTCAGGAGGCACAGACAGTGTCTTCTCCCTTGACCCTTGAGCCTTGTCTCTCCTCCTGTCGTCTCACTGGCTACTGACTATAGCTCCCCTGGAGCGCAAGGTTGGAAAATGGGATGTTTCAACCCAGTTCTTTCCCCAACATGGGGTTCTGCTATATGCCACTCAGCAGGATGTCTGCATTTACCTCTACACATAGCTCACATTTTTTGAGGGTGAACAGAAACAAAGGACTCAGGGGCAGAGGGAAGGGACACAAGGCTAGGCTCTTCTTAACTCCTGCATTCCTGCAAGCAGAGGAACAGAACTGCCGCAAACCAGCTCGTAGGAAACACCATGAATGTCTAAAGCTGTTGTAGATTCCAGTCTGCATGCCAAAGAAAGGCCCAAAGAGTCCCAGGACTCTGAAAATGGTTGCATGGCCCACATCCATGGCCAGGGGCAGGCTAGGGAGCCTATTCATTGCAGCAAAAGCAGCCGTATGCCCATCTTGCAGTTGTTCTGCATCTTCAGAAACACACAAACTGGTTTAAATTCAAGCTCTGCTACTTGCAAGCTATTGTGAGCATGAGCATGTGAGCTAATCATTCCGAGTCTTAGTTTTTTTTCATCTGTAAAATGGGGTCAATGGTAGCACCCTTAGAGAACTACAATGATTCTCAGACTTCTTGTCCCCTAGCCCTCAAATACATGGACAGTTCTAAGAAAAGTTTAAAAATGGTAAAGAGATTGCATGAAAATTAACAGCTTTTAAATTTCTTGCCAAGGTAGTACATTAATACATACACACATAAACTCATATACGCTGTCTACTATCATTAGCATTTAATAAAAGAAACAGCATTTTATACCAAAATGCAAAAAAAAAAAAAAAAAAAAAAGGACATAATCTGAAAATAAAGGACAGTCCTTCAAATTGATTAAATTTAGGTCTATTAAAATTTTCACTAAATTGCCCTTAATTTTCTCATTTAGCTGCAGTCTGTTGAAAATGTCATTACAGAATCCAATGAGTCCGTGGATCTGCATTTGGGAACCACCGAGATAATGAATGTAAAGTGCTTCTTAGCATAGGCACTGGTACACCAAGTATCAGCAATACTTGTTAGCTATCACAAGGAGACTAAAAAACAATTAATAGTTACTCTTTAGGCTTGAATAACTATTCTTTTAACCCCCACAGGTGCACTGCAGCAAAACAAACCAAACACCCTTCTTATTTCTGAGTTCCCTGAACCACAGAGCAGCACGCCTTTCACTTAGGAGAGGCTTAATAAAGGTCAAATGAATTGAATTTGTTGGATCACCAGAGTTTATTCGTGTTCCTCAATGACTCAGCCCTGCTCGTTCAAGGCCACCTGAAAGATGGAGTTGTGATGGGGTATTTGGGAACTCTTTCTGGTTCATATGAGGGTATGCCTCAAACACAAACAGTAAGACTCCAAAAGGTGTACTCCCCTGAGTACACCTGCAGTGAGGAGTACACCTTTTGAAGTCTTGCTGCTTGGTGTGAAGACCTAGCTCTGGACCATACCTTTGCAGCTGCTATTATATGTCTATTGACATATAAGTTCTTAAAACCTCAGTTTCATTCTCTCTAAGGAGAATAATGATACCTTTCCTTCCTAAATTGTTGAAAGATAAAATCATGTAATATATACAAGTCATAAAAATGGTGCCCATTATCTAGCAACCACTCAATATATAGCAACTATTATTATGAGGTATTTTTATTTTCAGCCCCTGACCAGTTGATGAAACCACCATTCCCCCTCCTTTGCAAAAAAATTACACAAACAAGACCAATAAAGTCAATACATTTATGGAAGAACTAACTTCAGATACAATTTTCTTTTTGAAAAGTTTTTGTAAATGACATGGCACTATACGAAAATGTATAGACATCATAGACATCGCCTTTCTGCCCTGGTCTTCTGAGTACACAATTTATTTAACCTTGCTAATGAATCAAATGAATGCAAGCTTGCACATTAGCCCTTGTCAACTAAATTCTTCACCAACTGTGTCTCACACAATATCAGGTCAAGTCCTTCACTATTTTGTGAAGACTGACAAGGGTAATACATGTTAGAAAATTACTTCTGGCCAGATGGTAATTAATTTTTTTCTGATCTTCACAAAATCCTGCAAGGTAGATGATTTTTATAGTTCCAGTTTACATAAGAAGAAACTGAGGGAAGAAGTATATATCTTATCCTTCTAATAAGAGATGGAAAACAGGATTTTCAGGTCTATTGAACAAAATGAGAAAGTATCCTTTTTAATCATGCTATACAAACAGCAGTAGAGATGCTGCTTAAAGAATCACCATTGTCATCATCATCATCATCATCATCATCATCATCATCATATTCATCATTTTTTACAGTATCTAAACCTAGCAAGCACTTCTGTGAAGAACTACTCTATGCCAATTTATGTTCAAGCTTTCATTTTCCAGAAATATATCACTGACCCCAGTCACCTAATTTTATCATATGAATTTTTCCTAGCTTTCTTGTCCTTACTCAATTACAGCAAGGGTAAGTCCCACCCTATCCACAGCTTACCCTAAGCTTTTCAAAAGAAATTATTCTGCTTCAGTCTTTTTTCTTGCAACGCTTTCCTATCATCATTCCTGGCAAAAGTGACAAGTTATGGAGACAATGTTCTATCAGAGCAGCCAACTGACATATGTCAAAAGAGACCCGAGACACACTAGGCAGAACCCCAAATTAAAAGGTATACAGAGCAAGCAAATAACTTCAGTTCCTACAGCAGCTTTCCTGAAACAATCAATTCCAGGAGGTGATGCAAAGAGAAGGTGCAGCGTTTGGCGCTTGAGAGGGTGGGAGTCTGTTTCCAGTGCACAGGACTGAATGTAAGTGCGTGGGACAAGGGAGGGTAGGCGGCAGAGACAAAAACAGCTAAGTGGTGATTTCTCCTAATGAACAAGTGGGTGGGAAGGTCTACTTTGGGAACCCTCCACCCCACCCACTCTCTGTGTTTCAACTTCTGGATGAAACTCAAGCAAATCTGAAGGCAAACAAAGCCTGCAGAAGATTCTATTTTTCCTCTTTCATGAGCTTGGCTGCAAGGTTCTTTGACCCCAGAAATGCTCAGAAATTTTATCTTTAAAGTAAAAGATGAGTTGTCATTAAGCATTTCTTACTAGAAGTGACTTCACCTCTAACACCTCCAGTTCTGAATTAATCCACCTTGACCTCTACCTTCCCAAGGTCCCGTCCTGGAACACAGGTCAAAGACACCCCAGGAATTCTTAGTCCCTGGCATCATTGAATACCCTCAAAGTCTGATGATTGTTGTAGGTGAGCTAGGAAGGATGTAAGGAATCATACAAAACTAGGTTTATCTGCAAAACTTACAAGGTTACATTGGGGATGTATCGGGTATTGGGTAGAAAAGCTTCCTGGCTCTCAAAATCTCACCTCGGCAAACAGACAGTCTCTAGGATTCCAAGTCTTAGTCCCCAAATTGTAATTCACAATTCCAGGCAGTTCATATTCTCACAACCTTATCAGGCCTGAGAGTCCAGGTTCTTATATTCCCTGTCTCTGGGTTCCATTACAAAGACCCATACCTGACACTAATTAACTGATTCTGCAAAACATCGACTAAATGATGCATGTATGAGTAAACATGAAGATGGTGGCAGAGAGAATGGAAGATGTGATTCTCATTTCAAAAACACAGATAAGGATCCGTAGAGTCATCGTTCACTATCCATGGGTGATTGGTTCTGGAACCTTCCAAGGATACCAAAATCTACAGATGTTTAGTATTTGCTTGTAACCTACACATATCCTACCGTATACTTTAAATCATCTCTAGGTTTACTAATACAATGCAATTCCATGTTAACAGTTGTTTCAATGCATTCTTTAGGGAATAATGACAAGGAAAAAAATGTTTGCATATGTTTAGCACAGACACAATTTTTTTCTGAATATTTTTGATCTGCAGTTGGCTGAATCTATGGATGCAGAACCCTAGGACATGGAGGGTCAACTGTATGTATCACATCCTTGAAAATGACATTTGGCTATTCTAGTGCCCTCGACTTTGATTACTCTCTTGGTTCCAGACTTTCTCTACCTTACTTCCTTTTCCTCTTCCCTTTTTCCTTTTTGAGAGCCAGAGAACAAATTCTCATCCTCACTCCTTCATTCTCTGCTTCCCTCTCCTTAAAAGCTTGGCAACAGTTGTTTCTGTGTCTTTGAGGGGATCATCTCTCATCCAGCTTTGCATCAAACTGTCTTCCCAAACCAAACCTGTACTCTCCATTAGAAGACCTATTGTGCTCACCGATGAAAATATAGCATTTCCTTCACCTGGTGTCAGATAAAATAATTCAAGACTATTTCAGTAGAGTGGCATGTAAGAAAAAGATTATATACGTCCGTGGCTGGACTTTCTTATGCACATGTATTGCAGCGTTCTCACATGCCTCACAGACAAAAAAATCTTGCTTGACATCACTCTGTGGCTCATTAGGTGTCTTACCTCCTATACGCTAATCGTCATCACCTTGCACAACCCACTTCTGATATATATATAATATATATTATATATATCAGGATTATTATATGTTATATGTTATGTATAACATATACAACATAGACAACATGTAATATATAATATATAATACATATAACATACACAACATATAATATATAACATATATCATATATACTATGTAATACATTATATAGCTGATATATTATATATAACATATATAATATAAAATATATAATGTATAAAAACATATATTATATATGTAACACATATAATATATAACATGTGTTTTATATATATAATATATATATACACACACATACATAGTAATATAGTAATATAGTAATATAGTAATGGCTATGATACTCTTCACACAGTTGTGAAGGATGTGCAGTAATGATTGAAAGCCATTGCATCAGACTCTCTGCAGAATCCAGACAAATCATTATCGCATCCCCAGCCTTGACCTCTGCTCACAGGCTGCATGTCAGGAATCATCATGAACTTCAGACAGCCTCCTGCATGTCTCAGTGCCAAGGTCCTATCCTTGCTGCTATTTTAACCTTCCCCCAAACAAATGCATCTGCACATGCTGCTCTTCCTCTATTGACTTACCTGTTTGTTAATGGAAGCACCTCCCTTCCATTTACTTAACCTTGAAAGCTCAACATTTGCCCTTCACATCTTCCTTTGCTGCTCTGAAGAGTCAATTGGTTCCCAAATTATATCACTTTTAACTCTTCCATCTCCCAACTATTAAGGCTGCCTTAATTTTCCATTGCTGCTATACTAGTACATCACATTATTTTGTTTGGCCTAGATGTTTAGAAAATGGGGGGAAAAGCTATACTTACCTAAGTTCCTTTGCTCTTAGTCTCAGCTCTTCCCAACTCATACTTCACATTGGTGCCACAGAGGAATTTTAAATACCCAAAACTAAGGATGTCAGTCTTCTGTTCAAAAGTCATCAATGACCCCTTCCACTGGTTAGGGCACATTATTCAACATTTTAACCTGGTTCTGCATATCTTACCTTGCAATGTAACTGGTACTTCTACACATCTCCCTCTGTCCAGATTCTGGTCACCTTGAACCTAGGGCTATAATCATTTATGCCCAGAGCATGTTAAAACATCTCCAAATATATGTTCTTTGGCTGAAATTGCTTTAATGATATGAATGTACAAATCTCAGAATGCCCAGCGCCTAGTTAAATGAATAATCACAGGATGAAATGTGCATCCTTGTATGTTTTACAACATTGAGATGGAGGCGATGATGATAGCACCTCTGTGTGTTTCTGTTTATTCTTCACAGGGGTATTGCTGGGTACATACCGATAATACTACATTACCCACAAGCATGCTGAGACTCAGAAGGCTTAGGTAAGCTGTCTGCTTCTAAATGTTACAGCCAGCATTAATAGTGACTTCCTTGTCTATTTTCTGTCTATCCTCCACACCCCCGTCCTGTACACAAGGGCATGCACATGTCCCATGAGAACTATATTTTTCCCCCCTTAATGTTGCATCCCCATCACCTTAGAATAGCACTTGGCTTACTGTAGTGGATACTTGTTAAATATCAGTTAAGTGAATGAGAAAAATTAAAAATGAAAATATTAGTCCTCTTCCATTTGCATGTTTCTGAGAGTCATTTAATTTACTAGTTGGTTAATACATTTATTCAATCATCAGCTACCTTTTGAAAATAGTGTCTGTGCCAAGAACGGTGCTGGTCTTGGAGACTCAGTGGTCAACTAAGACAGGACATGGAGCTTACATTCCAGATTAACAAGACATTTTAAGGTCACCTGGTTAAAAAATTACTTTTTGCATCTCAGTATCAGTGTGTGAACCAGCATCTTTTCAATAGCGTGCAACAAATTAAAATACTGAAATGAATTGGATTATGAGGCTAATTGAAAACAGTATTAGCTATCCATACTCCAAATTTCAAATATTGGTGTTCATCAAACTAGCCTCATTTTCTCACTAATTGCCTTTATGATACATGTTTCATATTTGAAGTCATAAAATGCATCTTTTATCCTGCTCCTTTTATCTCTCTTATAAATGGAGTTTCCCGTAACATTTATTTCTAAAATGGTTTCTACTGGTGTAAATGTATGTATGTATTTGAGAAACATTGGTTTGCCATGTAACCCTGGGAAGCACAGATTATAGGTCTATTCGCCCATGAAGAAAAATAATAAGAACTAAAAGAGCTTGTTCTGGGGCCACAGAGTTTATCCTAACCTTGTCCTGCCTTCTTGATAACGAAATGGATGACGATAAGGACTGGGGAGGCAGACCTCCTGGTTCTGAATCTTTGAACTATAGCATACTAGCTAAGTGGCTTTTGGCAAGTTATTTAAAACTTCCTGAGTCTTGGGTCCTGATTTATAAATGGGAAAAGCACGAATATTTTTATCTCACAAGACTAAATTTGATAGCATGGAATAACACACTAAATTTCTTAGTGCAACCAGTTAGCACCTAGTAAGTGCATAACACATATCAGCTTCAAGGTATGATGGTAATGGTGGTGGTGGTAATGATGATGGTGGTGGTGGTGATGATGCTGGTGATGATCATGATCATAATGATGGTGATGACTATGATGAAAGTGATGGTAATAATGATGGCATTGATAATCATGATAATCATAATTATCATAATGATGGTGATGATGATGATGAAGGTGATTGTTATAATGATGAGGAGGATGATAATCATAATAGTGGTGAATGGTGATGATATTGTTGATGATGATGGTAATGATGATGGTGATGGTGATGATGATAATGGTGGCAGTAATGTTGGTACTGGTAATGATAATCTGGCTATTGTTGATTATAAACACAAAAATAAAGCAACGTACATTGACTTTTGTGGAAGACAGCCAGCCCTGTTCTTTTAGGCTAGAAACAAAGGGAGCCATCTCTTTAAGCTTTCTAAGGAGAGCCCGTTGCTACTTCCAATCCTGCTTTCTCCCTCAACTCTAGTGTTTCCACTAAGGAAGCAATTGTAATACCCATCATCCCCCTGACTGCTTTTTCTTCTTCATAACTGAGCCACAGACATCTCTAAAGAGGCTCTCTTATACAGCAGGCAGGATCTGGCATGAGTGTTCTTCTGGGTAACTCTGTGGGATGTTAATAATTTATGATCTCTTTAGTGAAAACACTAACCTCCAGGGTGCCTATACTTCCTTTAATATCACTCAGATTCTCAGCAGGCTGTGACTCTTTTCTCCAACCCCTGCCTCTCACCAGACAAACCATTCCAATGTTGTTCCCCTGCATGGCCAATGTCCTATCAAGATGCACACACAAGTCCATGAAATGCTGTAAAAAGTAACAGCAAAGTTTTGTTTTGTTGTTTTTTTGTTTTTTTGTTTTTTTGAGATGCAGTCTTGCTCTGTCACACAACCTCGGCTCACAGCAACCTCCATCTCCTGGGTTCAAGTGATTCTCCTGCCTCAGCCTCCAATGTAGCTGGGATTATTGGCAAGTGCCATCACGCCCGGCTACTTTTAGTACTTTTGGTAGAGATGGGGCTTCGCCATGCTGGCCGGGCTGATCTCGAATTCCTGATCTCAAGTGATCTGCCCAGCTCAACCTCCCAAAGTACTGGGATTACAGGTGTGAGCCACTGTGCTCCGGCCAGTAATAGCAAAGTTAAGAATTACCTAGCACTTACTGTGTGTTAGATACTATGTCAAGGGTTTTACATTCATTACTTTATTTCATCTTCCCAGAAATCCGATAAGCAAGGTGATATGACTCCTCCCACTTCACAGGTGAGGAAGCTGAGGGTGAAGAAGGATAAGTGTTTATTTAAATGTATACCCTGAGGCCCTAACTCAGGTGAGTGTGATTTTCTCACATTCTACTTTATTGCATGAGGCATTCCTTAAAATGGATTTCCAAGTAGAACGTCTGAAAGTTGAACAATTGGTGTGCAAGTTCTCTGAGAGTGGGTTCTTTCTCCAGAAATTAAATTGAATTACAGGATCCCAAACTATGGTTCAGGTAGGTGTTGCCTCTCCAGGGCGCTTGTGGGTATCTTAAACCACCCTAGGATTTCCCTGTTATACAGAAACCATGGTGAAGGTAGAAAAAGTTCAGGCCTTGATCCACTATCTAAAGGAGACCCTTTAGTTACTGTTCTGTTTAGTTACTGTTC
The DNA here is from genome assembly GCF_008728515.1 of Papio anubis. NCBI lineage: Eukaryota > Metazoa > Chordata > Mammalia > Primates > Cercopithecidae > Papio > Papio anubis. Next base: position 66,668,101 of record NC_044993.1, read on the forward strand.
TGCTCCTTCTCTTCCACAGAACTTGAAGAAAACAGATCTCGGCCAGCATATACACACGGGATTAGTTTAGATTTTTCGTTCAACAGCCAGTCATACATACAACTAGTCTACCACTCATTTCACTGGGCTACATCCTCGTAAACTATGTGTATTTTGAAAATATACATAGGGGAAAACAGCTTAAGAAGCAGAAAAATGCATATGAAATGGGTGGGGGAAGGTAATATGCAAATCCATACTTATAGGGTAATACCCCATATATGTAAAATCTATCATAAAATAATTTGTATTCTCCACTTGTAAATTTATCTCTTTCTAAATCTAAACCTATAGATCTACATAGATATTTCCAAAGCTTTGAGGAAACACCCGAATGTGGTGTTGGAATGAGAGGTGACTTTTATCATTTTTAAAAATTATCAGTCAATCCAAGTTTTTAATAATGAACATGAAGTACTTTCATTATAAGGAAAAATAAAAGGTTTTCTTGTCTTCCATTTAAGTAGCCCAAGTCACAGACTGAAAACAGTTCTTGCCTATTAAACCCCAGGTCAGAGCCTCACCGTGGCCTGTAGGGAACAAGGACTTGGTCCACCAAGGATCAGCTTGCACCTGCTCGCTGTCCTGGCCCTTTAGAGGACTTGGTCCACCAAGGACCAGCTTGCACCTGCTCGCTGTCCTGGCCCTTTAGAGGACTTGGTCCACCAAGGATCAGCTTGCACCTGCTCGCTATCCTAGCCCTTTAGATCGAGTTTGATGGTGATTCTAGAAAGAGAAAGAGAGCACCCTGGCATAGTTCCTGCACACTGCTGCTCTCCATGGAATCCTAATTATAGTCACCAAAGAAGTTTCTTTCTTGTCTCTCCAGGTCCTGTGTGACAGCTCATCATTCTGGTGGCATCTTTGTCGGGAAAACCACATTTCTATTTTTATTATGAGGACTGCTTGTCTTTACTAGCTCTTTGTACATAGATCAAGACATTATGAAGACCTGTACTTTCCTCGGGCAAATGAGAATCACTAATTTTCTCTCTCTATTAAGTACTGTGCTAACTCCATTGGCTTCACCTATATTTATGTCACACTCTGGGACCATGAGGATCCTGGAACAAATTTAACCTCTTTTGTGCCACACATCCTTACGCTCCCAAAGTTTCTATCATGCATTGCCTGCACTCATATTCAATGAGGAAAGTGGTTATGTAGCTTCACCCTGACCTATTTAAGCAGTGTCTTCTTTAAAGTATGAAATGCAGGGCCAGGCATGGTAACTCACGCCTGTAATCCCAGCACGTTGGGAGACTGAGGCAGGTAGATCATCTGAGGTCAGGCGTTCAAGACCAGCCTGGCCAACGTGGCTAAACCCCGTCTCTACTAAAAATACAAAAACAAAATTAGCCAGGTATAGTGGTGGGCACCTGTAGTCCCAGCTACTCAGGAGGCTAAGGTGGGAGAATGGCATGAACCCGGGAGGTGGAGCTTGCAGGGAGCTGAGATCATGCTACTGTACTCCAGCCTGGGTGACAGAGTGAGACCCCTTCTCAAAAAAAAAAAAAAAAAAGAAAAGGAAAGAAAAAAAGGAAAAAAAAACCCACGAAAATTAGCCAGGCATGGTGGTGGGTGCCTGAAATCCCAGCTACTCAGGAGGCTGAGGCGGGGACAATTACTTGAACCCGGGAGACGGAGGCTGCAGTGAGCTGAGATGGCATCACTGCACTCCAGCCTGGCAACAGAGCAAGACTCCATCTCAAAAAATAAATAAATAAGAAAGAAAGAAAAGAAAAGAAAAGAAACCCAACTTCCCACTCTGACGCTTTTGAGCATTTTCACAAGATAGGCTTTTATTTAAAGAAATAAAGTGGCAAGAACCCAGACCCTTGGAATCCTGTGAAACCACATGATGTTTATACGATGCTGAAGGTGGAAGGATGTGAAAGTTTCCTCATGTCACCCGCAACCAAAATCATATCTTATAATGGCGATGGTGCTAAAAGTGTTTACCTATTAGAGCTTACTCCATGTAAATCATTCTGAACATGATTTACATACATTATTTCATTTAATCCCTATGCCAGCATTGGTACTCATGCATTCACTCATTCGTTCCTTATTTAAATCATCTATAAGTATTTATAGAGTGGTAAATTATGTTCTAAGAATTGTACAGTGCTCCCAGTACACTGATTAAAGATACAAACAAGCAGACAAACAAACAAAACTCAGTCTACTTACCCGGAGGGAACTTAAAGTCTATCAGCAGAGACACACTTTAAAAATCAATCGGTTTCTTATAAAACTCATGTCCCAGCATGTTCATTCTTGAGCCCTTATCTCAGAGAAATGGAATCTTGTGTTCATACAAAAATCTGTACTTGAAGATTTGTAATAGTTTTATTTATAAGAGCTAAAACCAGGAATTAGTCCAGATGTCCATTAAAAGATGAATGGTTAAACAAATTGTGGTACATACACACCATGGAATATTATACAGCAATGAAAAGGAATAAGTTGTTTATACACACAGCAGCTCCAATGAATCTCCAGAGAATTATGCTGATTAAAAAACGTCAACCCCTAAAAGTCAGGTACTATAGGGTCCATTTATTGAAATGTCCAAGCTTTTAACTGGAGAGATTAGTGTTAGCCAGAAATTAGGAATTGGGAGTGGGGGCAGAGGTGATTGTAAAAAGAAAAACAGAAGGGATCCAGTGGTGATGGAAATGTTTGTTATCCTGACTGTGGTGTTGGATGCACAAACCTACATGTGCGGTAAAATTGTACAAAACCAAATACAACTACCACCACTACACACACACACACACACACACACACACACACAGACACACACACATTAACGCATGTAAAATTGGGGAAATTTGAATAAAATCAGTGGGTTGTATCAACATCAATATCCTAGATGTGATCATTGTACTTTAATTTTGCCAAATGTTACCACTGGGGAAAAGTGTGTAAAGGGTACATTGGAACTCTCTGTATTATTCCTTACAGCTGCATGTGAATCTGCAATTATCTCAATAAAAATTCCAATTAAAAATCAAATTATACAGTTAATTTTCTGAGGCCCATTGTGGTAAATGCTATAAAGAAAAAGAACAGGTTGCTAAAAAAAAAGAAAAAGAAAAGAAAAAAGTAAGGAATCTATAGATAGCAAAGGGCTGGATTGAGACTGAGGGTGAGGGAAGGCTTTTCTGAAGAGGCGGCATTTCATTGGGCAACTGAGGGATGAGGCGTTGGCGAGGAGAAAGGTGGGTGGGAAAATGTTCCAGAAAAGGAAACTGTGTGTGGCAGGGATGTAAGAAATGGTGTGCGTGCTCAGGCAATAGAGAAGGAACATTCAGTACAAGAAGGCAGTGGCCAAAAGATGAGGGGCCATCTTAAAGCTCTAACACCCAGCCAGTGACCGCCCTGAACTTGTGCAGGAGTTACTATTTTGCCATTGATTCTGCTGCAATCCAGTAAGGCACAGAGAAACTGTGAGGTCGCAGAACTAGGAAGTATCAGATCCAGGATTAAACACCCAAACTACTATTCTGTCCTCAGCCTCCCTTAAAAAACATCTTTATGAGTTTAAAAGGGCCAGGGGTGGGGGCTCATGCCTGTCATCCCAGCACTTTGGGAGGCTGAGGTGGGAGGACTGCTTGAGTCCAGGAGATTGAGATCAATCTGGGCAATATAGCAGGACCTCATCTCTACAAGAAGTTAAAAAATTAACTAGGCGTGGTGGCGAGTGTCTGTAGTCCCAGCTACTCAGGCGGCTGAGGTGGGAGTATCGCTTGAGCCCAAGATTTCAAGGCTGCAGTGAGCTGTGATAGTGCCAATGCACTCCAGCCTGGGATACAGAGCAGGAGTCTATATCTTAAATGAATGAATGAATGAAGTTAAACATAAACATACTTCTCAGTCCAGCAACACCACTCCTAGGAATTTACCCAGGAGAACTAAGAATTGTTATACAGAATTACCTGTACATAAATGCTTACAGCAACTTTTTCATAATCAGCAAAAACTGGAAACAACCCAACTGCCCTTCAACTAGTGAATAAACTGTGGTGCATCCGTGCTGTAGAATGCTACTCAGCAACAAAAGGGAAGAAAGAACTATTGATAGATGCAACTACCTGGACGAATCTCAAATCCATTACAAAGAGAGAAGTCAGGCCTAAAGGCTACCTACTTCTGATTCCATTTGTAGGACATTCTGGAGACACCAATATTATAGGGACAGAAAAGAGATTGGCAATTCCCAGGATCTAGAGTTGGGTACTAACTATAACCAGGCCCTAGGAAAGTTTTTGGAATGATGAATATGCTCCAAATCATGCAGACACTGGTGGTTGTTACATCACTGCATGCACTTACTGAAACTTGAAGAACTGTGTGCGAAAAAGGGTACATTTTACTGTGTGTAAATTATGCCTCAGTAAACCTGACTTTGATGCAATGATCTGATCAGATGATCCAGATCAAGTCCAGAAGAGATCCTTTCTCACTTCTGGCAAGCTCTGGGTGACCCTAGGAAGCAACAATATGAGAGTCTTATTTTGGAAGATGCCAATTAAGGAAAACTGAGTAAGGATACAACTTCTGTGGAGGGTGAGGCTGAGTGGTGTTTAGGGAGAGGCGATCTGGGGGATGGAGATACAGAACGTCAAGGGTGTTTCACTGGCCAACACGGAGGGGAGCTGTTATGGAAGTGCCAACCATTTTCCTCCAACCATATCACTTTCTTAGCAAATTCATACTCCCTTCCACCATGGAAGAGGCACCTTTATCTACCTAGTGAGCTCCCCTAAACTTTTCCAGCTGTGGGAACTCATGGTGGACACTGATCCATGTTGGTTCAATGAGATCTTCTCCCTCCCAGGAATGCTGGATTGGAGTATAGAGACTGCGGAGGTGGACTAGGGGACCAGGCAGGAAGGCCATGGAAAACTGAAAGCTGAACCAAGCACTAGGGGATGAATGAAAAGAAAGAGATAAGCAGAGAGAGGCACACAAAGTCAAAATGCTTAACCAACCACTATGGAAAACCATGTGGAGATTCCTAAAAGAACTAAAAGTAGAACTACCATTTGATCCAGCAATCCCACTACTGGGTATCTACCCAGAGGAAAAGAAGTCATTATACAAAAAAGATACTTGCACACGCATGTTTATAGCAGCACAATTCAAAATTGTAAAAATGTGGAACCAACCCAAATGCCCATCAATCAATGAGTGCATTGAAGAAACTGTGAGATACACACACACACACGCGTGCTCACACGCGCACACACACACACACGATGGACTATTCAACCATAAAAAAGTAATGAATTAATGGCATTTGCAGCAACCTGGATGAGATTGAAGACTATTATTCTAAGTGAAGTAACTCAGGAATGGAAAACCAAACATCGTATGTTCTCAGTCATAAGTGGGAGCTAAGGTATGAGAATGCAAAGGCATAAGAATGACACAGTGGACTCTGGGGACTCAGGGAGAAAAGGTGGGAAGGAGGTGAGGGGTAAAGGACTATAAATTGGGTGCAGTGTGTACTGCTTAGGTGATAGGTGCACCCAGATCTCACAAATCACCACTGAAGAACTTACTCATGTAATCAAACACCACCTGTTCCCCAATAACATATAGAAATATTTTTTTAAAAAAGAACGATAACAGGAAAAAAATGCTTAATCAACCAGAGACAAGACAGCAGAAGGCTCCAGGGAGAGGGTGCAAGAGCAAAAGGCAGCAGAAAGTCCACTTGATAACTTTTAATATCCATATATTTCCCCATATTTCATGCAACTGAGTTTTGTGAAATACCTTTCGATTCTTATAATGATATATCTTTATACAGGATGAGTTTCTGTTCCTTGCAATTAAAGAATTCCTAAGACCCTGTGCCTTGCAATGAGTTGGGGGTGAGCAAATATCTGTGGAATCCAGAAATAAATGAAATCCCCTTTGCAAACACCATTTACTTGTTCCTCTGACTGTTAGCCTGAGCAAATGCTGGAAAGAAAATGGGTTTCGGGCGGTGAGTGGTGGATTCTGTCCCCCCTTTTTAGAAATCGCTTTAGTCGGCTAGGTGTGGTGGCTCGCACCTGTAATCCCAGCAGTTTGGGAGGCTGAGGTAGGTGGATCACCTGAGGTCAGGAATTTGAGACCAGCTTAGGCAACAAAGAGAAACCCTGTCTACAAAAAATTTGCCAGGCGTGATGGCACGTGCCTGTGGTCCCAGCTATTCTGGAGGCTGAGGTGGGAGGATTGCTGGAGCCCAGGAGGTAAAGGTTGCAGTGAGCTATAATTGTGCCACTGACCTCCTGTCCAGCCTGGGTGACAGAGCAAGACCTTTTCTAGGAAAATAAAAGAAAAAGAAAAGAAAGGAAGGGAGGGAGGAAAAGAGAGAAAGAAAGATTATCTTGGTCTGCAGAGAGGAGGTCAAGATTGTCTCCTGGATTTAAACTTAAGCAAACTATAAATAACCCATGTTTCCCTCAATAGACTCTCTCCTGACAGTCACTCCGTTTATGATGACTGATTTGCATATTGCTCTCAGTGTCTGGACACTCTCTTCTCATCTAGACTAGAAACCCCATGAAGAAAAGAACATGTTGTGTATTTTCTCTCTCTTCCAACACCAGATATCATGCCCAGAAAATGGTAATAAGAATAGTAGTTAACACATACATAATGGTCTCTCTGTGTGTGTATGTGTGCAATCCTTTTTCACTACAAACTTGGGAGAGATATACAGTGTTAGAACTATCTGTGTTTCATAGAAGAAAAGACTAAAGTACAAAGCAGGCAAGTGTTTTGTGCAAAGTCACCTGGCTCTCACACAATAAGGGAAGCAGTCCATCTGCCTCCAAGTGTATGCTAAACTACCCCCTAAGCAGAAGCTCATTAAATACACATGCAATCGCGCTGGGTGCGGTGGCTCACACCTGTAGTCCCAATACTTTGGGAGGCTGGGACAGTCAGATCACTTAAGGTCAGGAGTTTGAGACCAGCTTGGCCTACACAGTGAAACCCCATCTCTACTAAAAATATAAAAATTAGCCAGGCATGGTGACACACACCTGTAATCCCAGCTATTCAGGAAGCTGAGGCAGGAGAATTGCTTGAATCCAGGAGGCGGAGGTTGCAGTGAGCCAAGATCGTGCCACTGCACTTCAGCCTGGGTGAAGGAGACTTACCCTGTCTCAAAAAATAAAAATAAATAAATAACAATAATAATAATAAAATAAAATAAAACAAAAGAAAAGAAAGAAAGAAAAAAGGAAAGCAAAAAAAATCACAGGCAACTGATTCAAGAGGCCCAGAGTAACTGCCATTACGTACTCTTTCTTTAGTGAGTACAAATATGGCCATAGTGTAGTGGTTCTCAAGCAGGGGGCGATTTTGCACCCCAGGAGATATTAGACAATGTTCTGACTCCAGGACGAAAGGGTGTTACTGGTGTCTAGTGGGGAGAGACCAGGGATTTTGCCAAACATTCTACAATGGATAAAACGCGTATCGATGAACTATCAATCTTGTCAAAAACGTCAGCAGGGCCCCTGTTGAGAAATATGCACTAGGATACCGGCTGACTGCTCCAGCCACTCTGTTCTTATGTGGAAAGGGTTCTCTGAAAGTAGCTGCCTCACTGAGATGTCACTCAAGCTTGTCCCTGGACTATAGCCATAGTGGCCTTTATTGCATGATGATCTCCACGTGGACTCCCTGTCACAGGATCTAATGGTAAAGGCATATGGGCCTACCTCTTAGCTACCAACACCTTATTATTCTCTTTGGACAAAGGTGAGGTGACCCTGGGGATCCCTTGGACATCGTGCAGATACTGTGCATGTCTTTCTTAACCAACAGTTTGGGGATGACCTACTCTTAATAGTCTTATGATCTGTGGAGGGAGAAGAAGGTCTCTATTCTGGAAGGCAGAACACCCAGATCTAAGTGAAGCTGGGGAAGTTACCTAAGTCCTCTGAAACACAGGTTTACTCATTTTGCAATGAAGCCAAGGCTGGATGGATGAGGAGAACAACTGAATTCAGTCAAGGTGTATATCATCTTTTCCTTTGCATTTGCAAAATTACCAAAACTCTGTGGTCAGTGAAGTCAAACTCAGAGCCAGGATTCAGAAGCTGGCTCTCTTTCCATAGCAGGCACAATCTGTTTTGAATACAGATCCAGTCGTAGAGGGAACTAAACACCCTCAGAGCAGTTGATGTGGCACCAGGCCTGGAGTCAGTGAATGCAACATCTGCTGATATGGCCACATGGGCTGCCGCGTTTTTACCCGGCCCACTGTTTTCTCAAAGCTCATACCTGATCAGGACCATAATGAGCCAGTGATCAATTTCCCTTTCAGCCCTCATGAGTCCTTGAGGGCTGGTTCTTCAGGGATAGAAAGCTTGGCCATTTCTGGAAGTTGCCTTTCCTTGTGGGATTTCGCATAAGAGAAAGAGGAACTCAACTCTTTCCAGAGAAGCACTCATTCAGGTCAGGCAACATCAGGGCAAGCTTACGTCACACATTATGCCTGGTCTACTAGTTCAGAGCATGATGTGACCACAGATAGCCTGATGCCCCCAGCTCACCTCCATGCCAGGCCATCCCTCCTCTCTATTCCCATCACATTTTATTTTGATGTCTAATGTGGCCCTGGCTATAACATAGTATCGGCCTGTCCCTTTACCCCAAAACCAGCAAGCACCAATAGGATAGGGCTGGATTCTGTGGCCACTGCAACTTGGACGCTATGCTCAGGCCCGAGTATGGTGAGGACTCAGTAAATGCCTGCTGAATAAACGAGTAACAGAAAGCCTGGCTTACGCACAGAGAAATGAATTCAAGAGTAAACCCCCAAAGAGACCACCTGGTGAAAAGCAGAAAATATCATTAACTGAAAACAAGACATTTCTGAGAAATCCGCATTTCAGCTTTACCAAAGAGACGCTGTACCACTTTGCCCAAGTGACATGTTATAAACAGAGAAAATGCAGCATTTATTTCTATTACACTGAAGCTTCCTCTGTGTATGTCAGAGAGGGTAGACACTCAGCATGGGGTCCCCCATGGCCAAAGATCCATGTTTTTAAAAAAAGAAAGAAAGAAAAGGAAAGAAAAAAAATATATTTAAAAAAACCAAGAGTCTCCAGAAACCTATGTCACTTTTAGAATCAGATAAAATAGGACTTCTTATCCATCCCTCATCAGTCTTTACATTTTAAAATCCAGGTCCTAAGAGAACTATAATCAAATATTTTTTAAGAAAAAAAAAAAAAGCCAGAAGAAAGCAATCGAACAATCAAATTTTAACCATCTTCACTCTCTAGACCCGGTCAGAATAATTCCCTTTCGACAAGATAAATTTAGGCTGAGAACAAGACAGCCTTGGCCCAGCTCCATAATTCGTTGGCAGCTTTAATCTTCAGAATGAATATCAGTGTACATTTCAGGTTTTATTGCATTTTTTAAACAAATGATATTTTAAGTTCAAACTGAATACATCATGAGTTGGCAATTTGTAATATGTTTTCACTGAAAAGGAAATATAAATAAAATTCCTTTAGACTTTTTGACATGAATTGCAGACTTGCAAAAAGACTGGTTATAGAGAATGCAGGATAGTAAAGGATACAAACAGAAGTCAATATGAAAGAAATGCATTCCACAGACAGTCATGATCAATTTTAATGAACTTTAAAAGGATGAATACAATTTCTCAAAAGGATATGCTGGTAATATTGGACAGATCTATACGATGTAAAGAAATACATTTAGTCAATCATCTAAATGGTTGGCCTTCAAAATATCCAACACCCTCTGGCTTGCAAATGTCAGATATACATAGAAATCTTTATGTAGATATTTTGATCTTGGGTAAATTTAAGACTTCACCATCTAGAGATGCTGACAGAGGTTTGATCTCTCTTTAAACATTATAGAACACGTATCTAATTAGCTGGTATACTTGCAATTCAATCAAGGGGTATGTAAATAGGCACACATTTGCAACTGGGCAATTCATTGAATGCATATACCAAGTATGACCGTATCCACCGTCTCCAAGTTAAAACCATGTGCACAGAATTTACCTTACAATTTTGTAAACCAAAACAGAGCCAAACACCACTATGGATTAATTAAGCAACCAATTTAGCTGCCTACGGAATCAACTGAATGACAGGTAATGCTAGCATTATTCTGCAACGACCACCAATAAGGAGCTGACATACAATTCTTGCCTCTTTACATTAAAATATTAATGTATTAGTATTATATTTTTGCCTTTCATTTTCTTCTACTAGACTTTCATACCCTTTTTCTTCTCGAGTGAGTCATCTTCTGTAATAAGAATGTTTCTAGAAGAGCTGCAAAGTGTTCTCCAACACTGAGGTGGGAATTCTCACGTTAACTAGTATACTAATTTCATTTTAACTGATATTCCTATGTTTTCTATACTGGACTAAACTTCCTCGTGCTATGCTAAATAAATATCTTGACCATTCTTTGCCTATAGAAGTCCTTGGCTATGTCTTTTGGATGGGTATCTGCCCTGGTAGACTCCTCTCAAGCTTCTTGGGCCTTTAAGGAACCCTACCACCAAGGCTAAGAAGTTTGAGCTTTCAGACTTAAATACCTGTATTTTATGAACATCTAGATTATTAGACATCTAGTTTAGGATCCTAGATTATGAACATCTAGGTTAAATTACCACTAGCTACACTGACGATTGTGGCTTCATCCCAATTAAATGGTGTCCCATTCACTTTGATTGTTAGAATAACTTTCTTCTGGTGGCACAGAGAATGTACAACATCCCACCTGGAGGTGGGTGGGAGATGGGGGCAGGCAATTCAGGAAAGGTTTCCGAAAGAAGGAGATATCTGCATAGAAACCACACTGGATCTTCCCGGAGTAACCATAGATGCATTGCAGTAGAATATCATGATATTTTGCTTCTGAAAATCTATCCTCATCTTTGTTAATAACCAACAGATACCATTCCTCCAGGATGAATAACGTGGAAAAAAAATCATTAAATAAAAGTCGGTTAATTGCATTTCTTAAGAAATCCAACTTTTTAATGTTTCTTCTGAGAACAGAACAGCAGTATAGTCAAAGGATCAATTATCTTTCTTTAAAAAATGCAGAATACAACATTTGCTATTCTTAAAGGGCTGCAGACACATTCCCATTTCTTTCAATAAGAATAACTTGAAAAAGATGCAAAATTATACCATCTACGATTTGCTGCACACAAGCTGCTTTTGATTATATTGCCTCACAAACTAGATACTTTGCTGGGACACATCAAACTGTTTATCACTAAACATTTGAGATTCCACTCAGATAATTTACACATAATTAGACAGAAGCCCACACTTCTGAGCAGCAGCATTACCTCCTTTCTAACAGACTATTCTAAAGAACATTTTTGGTAGCATAATGAGTATTTTATGAGGATTTGTAATCAGTCTTAACATAGGTGGGAACAAAGGTGAATTACTCCTCAACACGATCAAATCATTACATAACTCAGTGCAGAATAATGATGAACTGAGGTTGGGAGAGGTAACCTGCCCAGGAATTTGGAGGAGTTAGGAAATTCTGGTCTTTTCCAGAGGCATAAAATGAATTAAGTGATCCCCTAGGAGGCAGAAAAATTAAAAAAAAAAAAAAAGAAAGAAAAAGAAAAAAGAATCAGTCAAGGATAGAAGCCTCCTACTTAGATTTCCCTATTCTTTGCCTGCTATCAGGGAAGGAGATGAAAAGACAGAATATAGAGGAAGGAAGAAAAACTAATGGCATTTTCTATCCACAGAGTCTTTCGTCGTCCTAATGGATGCCCAGGCTCTTCAGGGTCTAGCCTTGTTTTTTCTGGACATCTGTCCTAAGACACAAACAAACCTAGCTGCCTCCAAACAGACTAACATCACTCAAACTCATAGAGCCATCAGGGAGGAGAGGAACATTAGGGGGCGTGGAGAAAGTATCACCATTTCATGACACAAAGGCTGCAGCCAGAAATAGCTCAGTCCCTGGATACTGCTTCACTCTGCAGCTTCACTTCAGACTTGGCATGGTCCCTCCAAGGGGTACTTCAGAATCGCCACCTTGCAGGGTCTCTTTAAATCTACAAACCTGATTTGTCTCATTTCCATTTATGAATAAGGAAGTATGTTTGGGAGTTTCTTTATCGTCTTTACAACTAGAAATGATCTGTATCATGCTTTTCTGAATGAAATTTAGGCAGTGTATAATCTCAGCTATCTTCAGTTTATATGATGACACATTTTGTTGTTGTTGTTGTTGTTTGTAGATTATTTCTAAGGGGGAGGGTCAGCAACACCAAGTCTTACAGCAACCCCTGGGGCTGCCTCTCAGATCCTTCTGCACAGGCTGGAGTGGACATTCTCTACAGCCTCGTCTACCTCCCAACTAGGAAACATGTAAAGCTATACCTTGCAGATGATATCTTTGAGGCTGTAGATCACGACGTGGATATTTTGATGCTTGTGGCATACACCATCAAAACAATGCCTATTAATCTCATAACTATAATCCCAGGAGAGAGTGTGTCCAGAACCCCAATTATGTTCCCTGCATCAGATAAGCTCATCATTTGCACAGATTTCAACCCAACCTATCATCCAAATTAGCAGCCTTTCTAGAAAAGGTTATCCTTCACTAAAGAAGTCCAGCAATTAGCAACAAGAGCAAAAATACCAAATTCTACATAGTTATGGAAGCATATGTATGTAGGTATGTCAAAAATTTATGTATAAGAAAATCTATTTATGGTAATGCCTGGCGAGTGATCACTGCTGATACATATTTGATAAATGAATGAATGATGAAGCATCAGAAGCAACACACATGTCTAAAATAAGCAAATGGTTAAGCAGAGGGTAATCTATTAACACATTTGAATATTATATAACCATTAGAAATGAAGTTTTCATGGAATATCTAATGGCATACATGGGAAATAGCATGGCACAATGCTATTTTTGAATGAGTTAGTAGTGTAGCGTGTGATCTCAATTGTCTGTTTCCTCCCTTCCTCTCTCCCTCTCCCCCTTCTTTTTCTCTTTCTCTCTCTCTCCCTCCATCCCTCTCAGATATAAGCAAAAGTTCACAGATTGATGGAGAAGAGCGATCCAGAGCCCTGCCTGCTCAGCACTGCCTTCCTGTCCTCTCCACCACCCCCTGACCACCTGCTCAGATTCTTGAACGTCATGAGGTCAATTAGCAGCTAATGCTCTTGGGCAGGTGCAGTGGCTCACACCTGTAATTCTATCACTCTGGGAGGCCAAGGCAGGCAGATTACTTCAAGCCAAGAGTTTGAGACAGCCTGGCCAACATGGCAAAACCCAGTCTCTACTAGAAATATAAAAATTAGCCAGATGTGGTGGCACACACCTGTAATTCCAGATACTCAGGAGGCTGAGCCATGAGAATCACCCAAACCTGGAAGGTGGAGATTGCAGTGAGCTGAGATTATGTCACTGCACTGCAGCCTGGGTGACAGGGTGAGACCCTGCCTCAAAAAAATAAAATAAAATGCTCTATCTCAAATAAATAAACAAATAAAAAAAAACTAATGACCTCATTCAACCCTTCAAACTTGGCCCATAAGGAGACCTAGTTCCAGAGATAAATGATCAGTTTAAGGTTAGTGTCAGAAGCAAGTACAAAGCAGAGAAGTCCCAAACTCTCAGGCATCCAACATATGTATGTATTCTCCAAGCTAAAAAGGAAACTGAGTTTGCTAAACTTGCATAAAGTTGTGTGTGTGGTGTGTGTGTGAGGGGTGTGTACTTTACAGTTCCATCTCTTCCTTATTGTGTATCTCTGAGCAAAGCAGTTAAACTTTCTGAATTTCAGTTCTCTCAAGCATAAAATGGGGATAACAAACCATACCTCCTCGATGAGTCTGTTGTGAGGATTAAATGACCTAATGCAAATAGCTCCTAACATTACTTGGAACATAGTAAGCACTCAATAAACATCAGCTAATTTTATATAATTTGTTGATGCTGTGACTGTCATTTGAAAGACCGCAGAGAGAAATCTCCAGGATAGACAAAGGCATCATAAACAAATGTCTCAGTTGGCTTCCTGGATTTCATAAAGCCAGTGGGAAAATTCCACACTTATGTTTTCTCTAGTACTTTGTGTCATTTCAAATATCTAAGTGCTGTATTTTACTTAGTGGAAAGGAGGGTCCTTCAACCACCGTTCAGGAACAAACCTTGGGGATTTAATAAAAAGTATTATAGACCAGTAATACTACTGAAAAAGAGAAACAATCAACGACATACTGAGAGAATTACATAATACATTTATGTATGGCAGATAATGAAATTATGCAGTAGCAGAGAGAAAGAGAGAAAGGCAAACCAACGCAACCCTGGAAAAATAAACAAGTTTATGAACAACACAATGAAATGGGCATGGCAAATATCTTCTCCATTGTATTCTGAGGAATGGGGAATTTAGATAAAGTTACTAAACATCCTGTATTTAAAAATAAGGTCCACCATTCATCAAAATAGAACTTCCCAATTGAAAAGGCAGTTTCTTTTACATTTTCTCATTCATTGTCAGGAAAATCCTGGGAGATAAGTATCTTGTTTGCAACTTTTCCACTGAAAAAATGAAGGCAGAAAGAGGTTAACCCACTTGGTCTATGGTACTAAGCTTATATATGCTAAAGCTGGGATTTGCACTTAAGTCATCATCAAATGCCAGGGACCCTTGATGCAGCAGAGAGAATCTAAAATGAAATCATTCTTGTTTAGGTTAGAAACAAGAAAGGCATCAGGCCATTATCCAGAATATCAGTCCAACAAGAGGTCTGGACAGCATGCAGGAAACAAGCATCTCAAAGACACAGCAGAGAGTGCTGTTTCCAAAACTGAGCATAACATTCTGGCTCATGGATGAGAAAAAGCAAAAGGGAGGAAAGAAGGAAGGGAGGGAGGGAGGGAGGAAGGAAGGAGAAAAAGAAGGAAGGAGGGAAGGGAGGAAAGGAGGGAAGGGAGGGAAGAAGGGAGGGAGGGAGGAAGGAAGGAAGGGGAAAGGAGGGAGGGAAGGGAGGAAGGAAGGAAGGGAGGGAGGTGAAGGAAAGAAAAGGAAGGAAGGGAGAGAGGGAGGGAGGGAAAGAAAAGGAAGGAAGGAAGGAAGGAAAGAAAAGGAAGGAAGAAGGGAAGAAAGTGAGGGAGGAAGGAAGGAGGGGAGGGAGGAAGAAATAAGGGAAGGAAGGAAGAAAGGAGGGAGGGAAGGGAGGGAAGGGAGGGAAAGGAGGGAGGGAAGGGAGGGAAGGGAGGGAAAGGAGGGAAGGAAGGAAGGGAGGGGAGGGAGGGAGCAGAGGGGAGGATTTTAAAAGAAAACAAGAGTCACTGGTTCTGTGACAAGAATGCAAAGCAAGAGAAAGCTCCTGAGAGGTTTCAGGAGCTTCAGGAGATCTCAGTTGTGTGTGTTTCCTCCCTTCCTCTCTCCATCTCTCCTTTCTTTCTCTCCTTCCCTCCCTCCACCCATCTCAGATGTAAGTAAAAATTCACAAATTGATGGAGAAGAGGGATCTGGAGCCCTGCCTGCTCAGCATTGCTTTCCTGTGCTCTCTACCACCTGGCAAGTGATAGTTGCCTATAAATATTTGATGAATGAATGAATGATGCAGAATAAGAAGCAACATACATGTCTAAAACAGGGAAACAGGCCAGGCATGGTAGCTGATGCCTGTAATCCCAGCCTTTTTGGATACTGAGGCAGGTGGTTCACTTGAGGTCAGGAATGCGAGCCCAGCCTGGCCAACATGGTGGAACCCCATCTCTACTAAAAATACAAAAATTAGCCGGGTGTAGTGGTGGGCGCCTGTAATCCCAGCTACTCGGGAGGCTGAGGCAGGAGAATCACTTGAGCCAGGGAGGCGGAGGTTGTAGTGAGCTGAGGTCATACCAGTGCACTCCACTCTGGGTGACAGAGCGAGACTCTTTCTCAAAAAAATAAAATAAAATAGGAAAATGGTTAAGAAAAGAGTAATCTATTAACATTTAAATATTACACAACCATTATAAATCAAGTTTTCAGGAGCATTTGCAGTCTTACAAACCCCAACGATGGGGAATGAAGAAGATGTGACCACAAGCCCTTATCACTCTCTCTGCAAAGTGGCCTTCTCTATTCCCAAAAACAGTATGATGACTTCAAAGAGGTCTGAGCAGCAAGAGGGGAATAGGTGGTGATACTGCAGAAAAGCAAGCCTGAGGGGATATTTCCAGGAGGATGGAGGCACCCATGGATGTCAAGTAATTTATATGCACAGGGGATGGGTTGTGAGCAAGCCTCTGCCTTGGCCATAGCTTTGAGATATATTTTTTTTTCCTGAGTGAAACCCAGATATTTACAATAAGAGCCTAAGAGACGGTTAGCTATGGATACGGAGAACTACTTCAGCTTTCTAGAAGCAGGACCGACTTTATCCCGACCCCCATGAAATATTTTCTTTTAGATCCCTGTTTCCTGACATCTGGCATTTGAGCCATCAATGGCACATCAGACGGTGTTGGTTGGTGGTCACGTATCTTCTAAGTTTAGTATTAAGTTGCTTGCATAACTATGCTTCAACTCATAACATCAAGCTTCTAGTTATTGTACTAATATACATGTATCTTAAAAAAAATGAGACATTTAATACATGATAAAATAAGTGATACAAAGAAACTGGCAAAAATTACAGTAGTGGCCATGGGTCACCAAAGCATCATTGAAGTTTTAAAGGGTCATTTTTACATGCAGAAGAAAAATCATTGCAGGGATTGGGGAGAGTTTGATACGCGCTTCCCCCAAGAAATAACAAAGATCCAGTTGTTGCAACCCAGGCCCATCTTTTTGAAGCTAAGAAGATACCTGTGAATATTCTCCATACAAAAAGGACAGAGATCAAACATTAGGAAACACGTGTAGACAAAGGCAAACATGGGACAGAATGCTCAAGTGCATCCCGTCTCCATTTAGGGGAAAAGTACGCTAAGAATATGGACGTGAATTTTATATTTAGGCTGCACTCATGATCCTTCAAAAATGTGCACAATGTGATACACTCTATTTCAGGTCTCCTTTGGAACTATGATGCAATGCAGCAAAATAAGGGAGGCTTAAATTACCCAGCAATTTAAGCAGGGCTAATAAAGACGCAGGCCCCAACTTGCACATGTGTGTCTTCCAAATGACTCAGCACCCAGCCCCACCGTAACCCCTAAGTCTCCATTCCTAACAATGATGGAAAGGGGATTCCCGATTATAAAAAGGATTTTCGTTAAAATATAATGCTCTTATCGAAAAGAAAAGTTTTAGAGAGTTGGCTCAGAAAGGGAGAAAGTGGGGAAAGTTGAGAGGGAAGGAAGAAGAGAGCTAGCCAGCTAACAGATGCAAAGTCAAGCATCAGTGGGTTTAATCAGATGCAGTCAATTACTGAAATAAACAATAGTGAATGTTTCTAGAGCTTCCATTTTTAAAGAGAAGGTAGAATAGTAGAGGTTTGTCTAACAGCAACTTATTTAGCATTTTAAACACTGAATTTTAAGACTTATTTTATCTCATAGGAATAAATACGATTCTAGTCTGCGGGCCAGCAATGAGCCACCACTGCATTGAAGGAGGTCTGAATCTGCCCAGTGGTATCTTCCCTTATCATTGTTAGGTGTTTTTACTTGCCTTAAACTTCTTAAATTTCCATCCACAAAGGAGAAGCTTGTTTGAAATAACAAATAATTCTGTTTGGTTTTTCATAAAAACCAGACAGATGCTTCCAGGTCATTCACATGTTAGTGTGAATTACTTCAATCAGACTGCTTTCCTGTTTCACACTTAGCTGAGAAGGTCCTCTCAGGTTCCTGCTCCTGCCTGGAGGCGGAATAGAGCCCTGGCTAAGGCTCAGACTCAAGGTTTGCATTGGCTACACTGGGTTCCCATCTCAGCTGCACCTCAGAACAAGAAGTATTATTAGTTTCTCAGTTTGTAAAATGAAGACAGTAGCATCTACTTTCCACAGCGTTTGACGCTCCTGGTAAGAGCATGATATGTGTTTGCTCTTGGCTTTACAAAACAGACAAGATAAAAAGGGGAAGCTCTAAACAGGGCGATAGCGATTTTTACCTACCAAATTAATTAAGTATGTAATAATACCAAAAAAAAATGTTGGTAATGTCTAGGTTAAACAGCATGCTAATAGGCTATGGTTATGGGGTGTGCAGGGGTACGATCAGTTCAAAAAGCAGCATAAAATCGATTCACGCAGTATAAAGATGCTCGTATCTTCTGACGCTGAAATAATACTTTTTGGCATTCAGCCCAAGGAAATATTCAGAAACGTAAACAAAGGCTTGAGTATAAGAAAATTCTCTGTGACATTATTCATAATAATAGTAAGGGAGAAAGATAAAAAACATCTTCAACATGAACAGAGGTGATAACTTTTGGTACAATAGAACACTATGGAATCATTATATGTAATTTCCCAAAATGATTCATGGCATGGTAAAATGTTCACATTTTGATACCAAGTAAAAAAATTATAGGATAAATTCCAAAAATTCACTATGAGTCGAATAGTGTAAGCTTTCTCCTCTCTGCCTCTCTCTCTCTCTCCCCCTCCCCACACACACACGCAAACACACACACACACATACACACATCCCAAAAAGAGAAATACCGAAATGTTTCTAAACAGTGATTATTTGGGGGTGATGAGCAGCTAATGGGTGATTTTTGCTTTTGCATGTGTTTCTCAATATTTTTAAATGATCATATGTTGCTTTTCTAAACAGATTTAAAATGGGTTAAAAGGGGTGTGTGTGTGTGTATGTGTGTGTGTGTGTGTATGTCTACGTCTAGCGGGACGCACTGAGAAGAGAAAAAGAAAATGTGGAACAAGTCACCAAAGTGCTGTATATTCCGGAATAACTGGAAATTGCTCACTGGTTTAACATCTTTACTATTTCATATATTTTCAGTGGAAGACGAAGGACTATGGGGAGTGAGGGTTAACGTGACCCATAGGCCTATTCATTTTTTTTGAGATGGAGTCTTTCTCTGTCGCCCAGGCTAGAGTGCAGTGGCGTGATCTCAGCTCACTGCAACCTCTGCCTTCAGGGCTCAAGCGGTTGTCCTGCCTTAGCCTCCTGAGTAGCTGGGATTATAGGTGTGCACCTCCACACTCAGCTAATTTTTGTATTTTCAGTAGAGATGGGGTTTCACCATGTTGGCCAGGCTGGTCTCGAACTCCTGACTTTGTGATCTGCCCACCTTGGCCTCCCAAAGTGCTGTGATTACAGGTATGAGCCACCACGCCTGGTTGAGACCGATTCTTTTGCCTTTGGGTGAGAAAAAGACTAGGCCCAAGGAGGCTTGAGTACTAATTCCCAAATAAAACATGGGCAGGATTGACTCACAGTTACACAAGCTCAAGTAAAAGAACTTACAATAATCACAAGACAACTTGGCCACCAACTGCAAACCATCCAGCGCATAATCTGTTCTTGATTAGCTGCAAAGAACGAGGCAATTGGCAATTCAAACTCCTCATTAGAACATATTATGGCAAGGCATCTTTGGAAAAGAGTGTCAGGCACTCCTGAGTAGCAGCAATTTGGGCAGAGGAAAGACCTGCTTACTTCTCCCAGAGAACAAGTAACTCATGCATCCAAAACCAGTAAGAGAGAGAGAGAGTCCTCCAGGGCTGTCTGGACTTCTTCAGCAGCCTCTTCCTTGGTTTCTCCACTTCCACTTTTGCCCCCTACTGTCCGTTCCCTGAATAGCACCCAAAATATTTTGAAAATGCAAACACAGTCCTACACAGCTTCATCACATTTCAGTTCAGCAACTACACGCTGCCTATAGGATGGTGGTCCCATAAGACGTTAATGCAGTATTTTTACAGTACCTTTTCTATGGTTAGCTATATTGAGGTACAGGGATACTGGCCATGATGTTACAAGTGCTTACCATATTCAGTACACTAACATGCTAGGTTTGCAGCCTAGGTGCAATAAGCTAGACCACCTAGCCTAGATGTGTCGTAGGCTATATCATGTGGGTTTGTGTGACTACACTCTGATGTTTGCCCAAAGACAAGATTGCCTAACAGTTTGTTTCTCAGAACGGTGTCCCTGCCATTAAGTGCTTCTGACTCAACAAAATCTCCCCATTGAATGTTTAATTAATTAATTTATTTTTGAGACAGGGCCTCACTCTGTTGCCCCGGCTGGAGTGCGGTGGCACAAACTCAACTCACTGCAGCCTCCGCCTCGCAGGTTCAATAAATCCTCCTGCCTCAGTCTCCCGAGTAGCTGGGACTACAGACACGCACCATCACAACCAGCTAATTTTTTGTATTTTTAGTAAAGACGGGGTTTTGCCATATTGGCCAGGCTGGTCTCCAACTCCTGACCTCAAGTGATCTGCCCGCCTTGGCCTTCCAAAGTGCTGGGATTACAGGCATGAGCCATCGTGCCCGGCTTCCCATTTTATTTTATTATTTTTTAAATTTTTGGTCAAGATGGAGTCTCATTCAGTTGCCCAGGCTGGAGTGCAGTAGTGTGACCTTGGCTCATTGCAACCTCCACCTACCAGGTTCAAGCGATTCTCTTGCCTCAGCCTACTGAGTAACTGGGATTACAGGTGCACACCACCACACCTGGCTAATTTTTTGTATTTTAGTAGAGACAGGGTTTTGCCATGTTGGCCAGGCTGGTCTTGAACTGCTGACCCCAAGTGATTTGTCCACCTTGACCTCCCAAAGTGCACCAGCCACACTGTGCCCAGCTCCCCATGGCATTTAATAGGCAACACTCAGACTCTTCGTAGTGGGAGTTACTGTCCCCCACTTGGAGTCTCTTCAGGTATGCTGGCCTCCTCTCTACTCCCCTGGCTCACCCTTTTGATCCTTACTTTTGTTTTGCGGAGATTTTTTGGTCCCAGTGGCCCTTTTCAACTTGATCTTCTCTCTCCCTATTGCTCAGTCTTCCAGGCTCCCCCCAACACCCCCCAGGAGTGCTTCCACACCACTCATCCCCAGTCCTAAGTCACCTGCTCAAACAGGCCTTCTCTGAAAACCATTTCCAAAGTTATAATCCCTGTCCCAGTTTCTCTCTGTACTCAGTACGTGTTTTATTATTTTTTGCCTTTGTAACATTTATCATTAGCTAAAACAATTCTTAGTTTTTGTTTACTTTTTTATTGTCAAATATGAAGAATGTAAGCTCATGATCACAGAAACCTCATTATTTTGTATACCATTGTTATGAACTGAATGTGCCCTCCGAATTCATACGTGGAAACCCTAACCCCCGATGTGATGGTGTTCAGAGATGTGGCTTTGGGGAGGTGATTAGATTTAGATGAGGGCATGAGGTGTATTAGGCTGTTTTGTTCTCACAGTTCTGTAAAGAAATACCTGAGACTGAGTGATTTATCAAGAAAAGAGGTTTAATGGGCTCAGAGTTCCAGTGGCTTTACAGCAAACATGGTGCTGGCATTTGCTCGGCTTCCAGCGAAGCCTCAGGGGACTTTCATCATGGCGGAAAGTGACGGAAGAGCAGATGCATCACGTGACGAAAGCAGGAACAAGGGGGCGGGAGCGTGGGGGAAGATGCCACACACTTTAAAACCAGCGGATCTCCTGAGAACTCACTCACTGTCCTGAAGACAGCGCCAAGCCATAAGGAACCCATCCCCATGATCCAGACACCTCTCACCAGGCCCCACCTCCAGCCTTGGGAGTTATATTTCAACATGAGATTTAAGTGGGGACAAATATCCAAACTATACCAAAGGTAATCCCTTCTGATGAAATGAGTGTCCTTATCAGAAAAGACACCTGGCCAGGCATAGTGGCTCACGCCTGTCATCCCAGAACACTGGGAGGCCGAGGTGGGCAGATCACCTGAGGTTAGGAGTTTGAGACCAGCCTGGCCAACATGGCGAAGTGTCGTCTCTACTAAAAATACAAAAATTAGCCAGGCGTGGTGGTGGGTGCCTGTAACCCCAGCTACTCGGGAGGCTGAGGCAGGAGAATCGCTTGAACGTGGGAGACGGAGGTCACAGTGAGCCAAGATCATGCACTGCACTCCAGCCTGAGTGACAGAGCAAGACTCTGTCTAAACAATAAATAAATTAATTAATTAAAGAAAGAAAAGAAAAGAAAACATAAAGAAAAAGAAAGAAAAGACATCTTCCCTCCACACCCACTTCTTTCCTCTCCCCCTCTCTTTCTCTCCGCCAAGGGAAGACACAGGGAGAAGGCCGCTGTCCATAAGCCACAGACACTACAGCATAATTAGACCATCCTAGGACCCTGATCTTACTTCCAGTAACCAGATCTGCAAGAGAAAAGATTTCTGTTGTCTAAACCACCCTGTTTATGGCACTTTGCTATGGCAACCAGAGTAGACTAAGACAACTACTGCACCCTTAGTGCCCAGAACAGAGTCTAGCCTTTATTAGTAATTCAATAAATATTGGTAGAACAAAGTGTCTGGGGGCTTATTATACTCATTTCAAGGCAAAAAGAATGGGACTGGCCCACTTTGAAGTCCAGAGGCTCTGGTTTGAAAACCGCAAATGGATTCTACAAATAACTGCTTGGTAGGATTAGGTTATGGAAAGTGAAAAGTGTTAGACTCTTGGCCGGATGGATCTTCCTGTGGGAAGATGGACTGGGGGTAAATGTCTCAAACAGTCATGTATCAATTTTCTTCTATGCTTTCTCATCAACTTTTTACCCTCTGCCTGCTTTAAAGTTTGTACCAGGGCTGGCAAATGACAGCCTAAGGGTCAAATCTGCCCCACTGTTTTGATATAGCCAAGAGCTAAGAATCATTGTTTACATTTTTTTTAAGTTGAGAAAAATCCAAAGAAAAATAAGATTGCATGACACATGAAAATTATATGAAATTCAAATTCCAGTCTCCATAAATCAAATTTTATTGGAATACAACCACATTTATTTGTTTGCATGTGGCCACTTTCATGCTGTAATAGCAGATTTGAATAGTTGGGGCAGAGACTACGTGGTCAGCAAAGACTAACATACTTAGCTTTTGGCCTTTACAGAAAAACTAGCTCAGAGACTTAACTATGTGAGTTTGAGCAAGACACTGGACTACTGTGAGCCACCCCAGACCTGTCATTGTAAGCTGGAGATGACTGGGTTTGCTTTGCACCTTCTCAGTTAATCGTAAGACCTTGGAGGCCCTCGAGAACTACGAATGCTGCTCATTTGTTTTTGCCTTAGTGCCCATAAGCTTTCCTTGCATTTACCAATTTTGTTTTGTCTTCTGTCCAGTTCACTCCCTTCTTCCTTCACATTTACCTTGTCTTTTTGAAGGAACACAGCTTAGTGGCTAAATGCTCGAGGTCTGGAGTTCAGCAGCCTAGCTCATCAGTTTATAAGCTTCCTTTCCTTTGCTACAAATAGGGTAGTCATTTTGTTTAAGATCGCTGTGAGTATGAAACAGGGCAACAATCAAAAATGCTAAAAGCACAGTGTCTAGCTTGAAGGGTGTTAGGTTTGATGGGGCTAAAGATATAACAAAACCCCCGAGTTCCTTCTATGTCTCATTTCTCCTTTCAGTAACATCACTCCTTTCTTCTACTTCATATATATATATATATATTTTTTTTTTTTTGAGACTGAGTTTTGCTCGTTGCCCAGGCTGGAGGGCAATGGCGTGATCTCAGCTCACCGCAACCTCCGCCTTCCAGGTTCAAGCAATTCTCCTGCCTCAGCCTCCATCCCAAATAGCTGGGACTACAAGCACCTGCCACCACACCCAGCTAATGTTTGTATTTTTAGTAGAGATGGGGTTTCATCACATTGGCCAGGCTGGTCTTGAACTCCTGACCTCACATAATCCACTTGCCTCGGCCTCTCTGTGCTGGGATTACAGGCTTCAGCCACTGTGCCCTGCCTCCATCTACTTCTTATCACCACTTTTAGCTCAGCCATCCTCTTTCATTATGGAGCTGTGGTCCTCAGTCCTGCCTGAACCCAAATCACCCAAGGAACTATAATACTCTAAGTACCCTGGCTCCAAACCCACAAACATTGGTTTAAATTGGTCTCTTCTGGGATCTAGGCATCAAGAGTGGTTAAAACTCTCCAAGGAGCCCTGCTACCCAGCCAGGGTTGAGAATCAATGGCTTCTAGTCTCCTGCTGATTCCTGAGAGCATCAGAATTCTGGGGCTTTTCAGGGCCCATGCATGTCTACCTGAAGGGCCAAACAGGTCTTTCAAAGCATCTTCAACTCCCCTGTGCTTCTTCCTGGGCACTAAGGATGTGTGCCTAGTACCTTTCTGGTGCTGAATATCCTGAGCAAAGTAACTCACGACCTCTGCCATTAAGTGCCTTAGAATCTAAGAGAGAAGAACTACACATAATGTAAAGCATTCACAATTGCATTTAGTTTCTCATTTGCTGAGTGCCTCACCAAGTAATAAGGGCTATTCAGAGGTTGTGGACAGACTCTGAGAGACTAGAGGAGAGAACAATCATTCCACCTGCAGAGGCCGCAGAAGTCTGCACAAACTGCTTTCCTATCCCCTCTAACACTTCCTAGAGTAAATGGAGGTCCCAGAGATTTTACTCTCTTGTCCAACGGCATTGAACTGCAGGCCTCTCCACAAAGGCTGTGGCTTTCAAATAAGAACACAATTTTTTCCCTCTTGTCCTGTCTCTGATACCACCATCTCTGATACCCCATCTCTGAGTCAGCCTCATTTTCAGCACTAACTTAGAAAAAGAATTGGATTCCTGAGCTTACAACTGCCTTTGCAGTAACCCTTCTGCCATCCATGCATGCCAGGCATGATGTCCTCTCCTTGGTGATAACCAAGACATCTGCTAATTACTCAGGACACCTCCACGCCCTCCTTGACAGATTGCAGATGGTACTTGAGACAGCTACCAAAGTTGCAGCGATGAGCCAGAGGCTGCAGTGGCCACAGGGAATCAAAGCTGGACCCAGAATGAGGAGCAATGGTTGTCCCATAAAACGGGGTGCTATGCATGCATGCAAATGTGGCCTATTGCAGTAGAAATAACTCTGATCCACATCTCTGGATATATATCCACTTATTTACCTTTCACTTATTGCAGTTTTTTGTTGTCGTATTTTCCAGAAATGATACATCCAGCAGAAGGAAAACAAAGTGAAACTTTCAAAAAAGTACATGGTTGGTTTTCCCATTAATATGAAAAAAAAAAAAATAGACAAATGGATAATCAGGAAAAGACAGAATATTAGGGATGATTTAACAACAGCCACCATAAAATGGCGGGCTATGTATGCATGAAAATGTGGCTTAATGCAGTAGAAATAACCAATTTCCTAAATTTTAATGCATAGATCCATATCTATAGATACATGAAAAATATCTATAGAGCCATTTCTATAGATATTTACCTTTTCACTTACTGCCAAGTTTTTCGGTGTCGTATTTCCCAGAAATGGTACCCCCAGCAAAAGGAAAACATAGTGAAACCTCCAAAAAGGTGCATAATTGCTTTTCCCATTAATGTGAAAAAGAAACCAACAGAGAAAGGGATAATCAGGAAAAGACAAAACGTTATGATGATTTAACAACAGCCACCCTACCACCCCTTAACTAATGACTTGCAAAGGCTCTAAATTAGAATCGCTTGGAGGGCTTTTCACACTATAGATGCCCAAAGGGACCTTGCCTCCTGAACAAATGCATCCAAGACTTTGGGGAGAGGGTCTGGATATCAGTAATGCTTTCAGAGTTCTCCAGGGGATTCTCAGTGTCAGGCTCTCATGATCTTACTTTGTTGTTCTCACCATCCTAGCAGGTTTATGTCATTATGATGATGATGCCTATTTTTATCAATAAGGAAAATGATGCTCAGACTGGCATTCTGTCAGACAAGTAAAGAGCTGAGTGTAGAGAACCTATAGAGCCTGAGTTCTTGAGCCTCATTCTATACTGCCTCTGCACAGGGAAGTCTCTAAAGCATGGATTGATGAAGGAGCAAGAGCTCAGAGCAAAGTTACTGCACTGAGTTATCTCCTATGCTGATCAAGCGTTCCCTTTGGCAGGGAGATGACAAGGGAGTCATACATTCACTTACTCAACAAGCATCCAACTTTTAACTATTAGGCACCAAATAGAGGCTGGGCCCCAGGCTAGGATATGGAGGACTCATTTTGCTGCCCTGACGTCTGGACATCACGACAGTAGTAGTGATGACAATGATATAACCACAAGCCAACTTTTATTGAGAGCCCGCCATTCATCAGTTCCACTTTATACATCATATACTGTCTCCTTTAATGCTCAGAACTATTCTACAAAGTTGAAAGCTAAGGCTCAGAGAAGCTAAGGGACTTACCCAAATTCACGCAGACAAAACAAGCAAGAGCTACAGCTGGAGCTCTGGTGGGTAGGCTCTTTGAATATGTGTCCTACAGAGGAAGTCCTGACTGGATGCCATTGTCCCTCCAAATTCCTTTATGTCCATTTTGGGCCATTTTCCAGGTGGAGTCATAGAGGCCAAGGCAGGCTTGGGAGAAACTTCCACCATCCCCTGAAGAGACTCAAATTCTTTGCCATGAACTTTCTTGACCCTTGAAAGGGCCATCGGTGTTTGACCAGAGCCTAGCATTCACCAAAATGATGGGTCCAACCCCAGTGACTGCATCAGAACTCCCCCGGGCCTTCATTAGATAGGGGTTCCATAACTCTTGCACCTGGGGTTCACGGAAAAGCAATTTTTCCATTTGGTCTTTCCAAGGACCCTGCTGTTCGCCAGCCTAGGGAATCAGTCCATGTGTGTTCTACCCTGAGGTTTGTAAAAAGCTTTGGAATCCTTCAGGATTGAGTGGAAAATATTCTCGTTAGGACATTAGAGAAACTTAAACAAAATCAATAAAGTAATGGACTATAACACCAAACGTGCCCTTTAGCCAGACTCTGTTGTCTTACCTACGTAGAGTCTCTACATGACACATAATGGAGATGCGATGAGTTATTCCCCCAAAGATGCAGCCTTGGAGATCCAGAGAGACCAGAAGCAGTTAACAGGGGAAAGAGTACATCAATATGCATGAAAAAAAAAAATCAAAGAGTGCCTTATCACCTAGGATAAAACAGTTTGGTAGTTTTGTGGGTGATTTTTGGTTAATGGTTTTTGTTTCTTTCTTCCATTTTGTTTTCTTGCTTAATTTTGTAAGAGAGTCATTTAATAAAATTTTAACAAAACACACACTGTTATTATTTCACCTGTTAACTCAAACCAGGAGTGAGGCATGTCTGGATATCATCTGGCAAGTCTAAATCAACGGCTAAAGAAAATGCAGCTTTATTTCTCCTATATACAACAACTTTACGCGAACAGCATGCGATTCCATAATGATATGAAAGTCTCGGTTTGATTTCTGGACAAAAACGTTATTCACTATCTCCTCTAAGCCATCATGTTTAAGGGTCCATATACACAATGTACGGTTATATATTTATAGAAACAAAACAGTAAATAGTCTCTGTTCTTATGGAGCTTATAAATGACAAAAGACAAGCCACACATTGCACAAAAGCATTGGTAACAATTACTTGAGCATGAAATTACTAAATCAGGGAGGGGAGGGATAATGACAGTATAAATTGGTAGGCATTCATTTATCCCAGAATTATTTACCAAGTGCCTACAATATATTAGGCACCTAACACACCAGGTATACTAGATTCTTATTACACACACATAAAATTATCTTTACCAGAGAAAAGGTAGTTTTTTAAGAAAACATTTCCCTTCCTCCTAATTAACTCACCAGCTACTGATAAAGCACGTGGCATTGTAACTACAAGTTCATGGCTAAGTGAGTGATGTATAAGCATCAGAAAACGGTCACCTCTAAAGTTAGTGATAAAATCTCAAAAGCTATAGCCTTCTTTATTAGAAATAATAAAAAATGTAGAGAAATTGTTGGAGTTGAAACTACGTTTTATCTTAATCCTTTTTTTTAACATTGGAGATTTATACTATCTCCTGTTTCTCTCAGTAAATGATGTTCCCAATGTTCACAGCAGTATTTGTATCACCATTAAATGCAAATGGCTGCAGTATTTTATGCAATGGCATGAACTCTACAGGGGTGTCACTCATTAAAAAAAAAGTTCCTGCCCTAGGAATGTCTTATATGTGATGTGGGCTGAACGACGGGAACCCATTTGCTTTTGGTTAAAGATAATTTACATGTGTGCCTGAGAGGGGAAGGTGTTTCCATAGGGTTTAGCCTCTCTTTGCAGTTGCTTCCCTACTAGCAAAAGACTTCCTTCCTTCAGTTTAATTGTATAGCATCAAAGAGAAAGCCCTTACTCAAGTGATAACTTCATAGCGTGATGGTGGAGGAGAGGTCATCTGGTGTCAACAGCTTCTCTCCAGGTGACAGATTGATGGACATGGTCAAGCAGGTTAAATTGCTTCTTGGGGACTTTTCATAAAGTAGCTTTGTTTCATTTTAGCTACTAGTTTTCTCAAAGGTAGAGGTGATCACTAGTTTGAAGAGGGGCAAGAGGTGAGGGAATACAAGTGCTTGGAAAGGTGTGCAATATGTCATAGGTGAAACACGATCCATCTTTCTTCCATCTAAAAACTTCACCTCATGGGAAACCAGAGGACCATGGCAAACTTTTAATGTTCTCCTTTCCCAGGGGCCCTAATAATTTTAAATCAGGGTCACTTACTTGTAAATTCAAAGCCTGAAATGACATCAGTTAGAGGAACCCTTTCTCGGTTCAAAGTCAGCAGTAGTTGCAGCAACTAATAAAGTTGAGGTTAGTAATGGGGAGACAAATGAGATTAAATGGCTCTAATAGAACAGCAACCATGACCTTTGCAGTGCATTTGAAATTCAGCCATCATGTTAGTAAAATAATATAGTACGGGATGGATATTATTTTGCTCATATGATATATAGATCTCTAATAGGAATCTCATACTTATGAGTAAATTACAGATGCATCAGTACTCATACATTTTTACGTGCATGTACAACAATATTTCATAATCTACTTGCAGTAATTCGCCTCCCCCCTTGACACAGACAGAGAGAGGGTGTTTAGGAGAATACAGAAGATGAAACAGGCAAATAATGCCCACAGCGAAACAGAATGTGAAATCTTCCCAAGTTGAGTGTATTTAGACATGAATCTCAAATGTCCAGTCAATAAATACAATCATTATTATTTCTTATCATTTTCACTCATTTTAATGTATAAAATATGGAGACTGAATAAATTAAAGTGACTAGAATAATTAATAAGAAGGACATTGAACTGAAAAATGTAATTAAGATCTTTATGGTGTGCATGCATGCCTCTCTGTACATGGCACATTGTTAACCATACCTAAAGCTCTCCAGGATAAAATAGTCAAGAAATTACGGTTGGTACCTCTGGAAGCGCTGAATTATAAAAAGGCATTTTCATGAACAGAATACGGCCAACTGAATTTTATTTTTCAGTGCAGTGATCTTTGCCTAAAGCTACCAGTTCTGCTGATTACATTGAACATCTCAAATGTCAGGGTTTTGTCGATACAGAATTCCTTCATTAGGCTCTGTTCAGCTTTCTTTCCCCTTCTCCTCCCTTGAAAGTAGGAGATACGAAGATGGAATCTCCCTGTAACCAAATCATTCCCTGCCCAAAGAGTAACAGAATCCAGCCAGAATGCAGGGACTCTCAATTTAATTTCCTGAGCTAACTGCTTGCTATCAACGATGATAGCTCTTGCAGCCCTCGAATCTTCCATTCAGTTCTACTGAAATTCTAACACAGGCAACATCTATGCAGAACAGAGCAAGGGAGAGATTTCCTGGCCACAAAGAAATAAACACTGGACCCAAGGATGGGTACAGAGGAGAGCTGGGAGTAAAAGCTCACTTTGGAAGAGGAGTTCTTGAGAGGGGGCTCTTGGTAGGTGTGGATAAGCACGGGTGGGCAAGGGCGGCCTGGGATGGGAGACAGCGAGGTCTCTACTGGACAAAGCACGGGCTATCGGCTCATTAGGCAGGTGAAAGCCAGGGGGTATGGCTTTCTGACAGCCATACCAGTCCAGCTCCCAGTGGCTGCTATTTCACAGTTTGCAATCAGTACATTTTCCATACAGTGACTTCAGAAATCAAAGAGGGAAGATAGAGGGGCAGCAAGTCTCAAGAGGTTGCATGTAATTTTACCCCTAGGTGGTGACCTTTGGGTGGCGGGAAACACACAGGAAGCGTGTGGGTCCCGGGAAAGAAATGATACTCTCACTTCCTCCCAGTCAGGGATCGCACTCTCTGCTGGGGATTACAGCATGACCCCGGGGATGGGAAGATGTTAGCGATTAAGTCTTAATGAGATTTTCTGATAGAGAAACAGTTGGACCGGAAAGGGTTTTCCGAAGGCAATTTCGTTCAGTTTCACAACTATTTACTGAAGGACGATGGCATGCAAAGCCCAGCTCTAGACACACACAGGAAATGGAATTATACAGCCTCCCATTCTCAAGGAGGGTCCGATCCGAGGGCAGAGGAGACAGGACAAGAATGAGTAACAGGGAATGCCAGCCATTGCACATGCCACAGGAAAAACAGAAAGGCTATTTCCCATGTGGTCAGGGAGAGAGACTTGGGTAGGTTTCCCGGGTATGATGGCCTTTCAGCTGCCCTAGTGGGGATAGGGAAGTGACAGGTATCCACAAAGGAAAAGATGTGTGGGTAGAACGTTGAGAGAGCCAGTGACTCTGGCCCAAGATTCTAAGTTAAATGCAACTCACAGGACAACCATGTTACTGACATTTAGCGCCAGTGAACATGGCCCCAGGCATTCTTCTCAATGAGACAGGGAGCGATTATTTACCCTAAAGGGGTGAAAATGGATTCTTAGTTGCAAGAGGGTAAGAAATTTTAGATATTACTTTGGTTTGTGGCCATCCAGAGGGCTACCATACATCAACACACACACGGTTTACATGGTATAAACAGATATAGAGTGTATCTGTGGTATTAAAATTTAATGAGGGAAGGGGAATGGTGATTAGGAAGGGGAAAAAAAGGTCTAAAAAGGCTCCTTGGTGAAAGGTCAGCAATAATGCCATAAAAGATTGAGACAAACTAGTGTAGGCTTTTCCCATGACAGCCGCCTTTGTCTTTCAAAGAGATTGAAAATGAATCTGAGGCCAAACCTCACAACTTCTGGCAGGCAAGGGGGGTTCCCCAGAGATCTGTTTGCTGACTGTGTAGGTGGGGCTTAACCTCTCTCCCCTCCAGGGCTCCAAAGGCCTGGCTTTTGGGAGCATGGGTTACGGAGCTAGAAGGCAAGGGAGTAGAGAGGACAGCCAACCTCATACCACCCCCAGCTTCTTGCCTCCACTGAAACTAGGTCACAGATTTACATTTTATGT
Source organism: Papio anubis (assembly GCF_008728515.1). Classification (NCBI taxonomy): domain Eukaryota; kingdom Metazoa; phylum Chordata; class Mammalia; order Primates; family Cercopithecidae; genus Papio; species Papio anubis. The sequence goes on from NC_044993.1 coordinate 66,699,588, forward strand.
ATTTATTTTTAACAGTGTATTTTAGAAGCTCACCACTCCCTATTAAAAATGAACGATGACTTTAACAGTGTATTTTAATTCCAAATTACAAAGGCAGTATGTATTCATTATGGAAATTTGGGAAATGCAAATAAGACAAAAGGAGACAATAAACTAACACCAACACACATAATCACCCCATCCCAAAGTGAACACTTTATGATCTTATTACACTTCCTCTAGACTAGTGCTATTCGATAAGGTAACTGAAAGCCATACGTGGCTACTGAACACATGAAATGTGGCTGATCCGAACTGAGATGTGCTATCAGTATAAAAATGTACACTGAATTTTCAAGATTTAGCCCAAAAAATGTAAAATACATTGTTAATATTTCTATATTGATGATCTATTGAAATATGTTGGATATGTTAGGTCAACTAACATTTATTAAAACAAACATTTCATATTTTTTTTAATTGTTTTAATTCAATGACTAGCAAAATTACTTTGCACATGTGACTTGCATTGTATTTCTGCTGAACAGTGCTGGTCCAGATCTTGCTTAGGGATACATCCATGCATGCACAAATATAAACCTGCTTTAAAAACAGGTAACATGGTGCAGATTCTTTTGCAAAATCTCTTTTACACTAAATATAAGCTGGACATCTTGCAATGGCAATACATATTCACTTATTATTAAAGTGCATGTTTAAACATTAAATAATGTTTTATTATGTGGCTATAAGAAAATGTTATTAAACCAATCGCCTATCAGTGGATACTTATATTGTTACCAAGTAGTCACTATTATAACAACTCTGCAATGAACATCCTTTTAACTAAACCTTTTTTGTACAAAAAGTTTCCACAGTAGTGTGACAGAATGGAAATAGCACAGAGTTTAAGGTCAGGCAATTTTTGGTTTCTATCAAGTCTCAGGCTTTAACCAGCTGTTTATCACTAAGCAAGTCCTATCTCTACCCTCAGTCTCATTGTCTAAAATAGAAACAATCTTTCTATTTTTCAACAGTGTTGCAAAGATCAGAGATGGTGTTAATTTTGGTCCATTGGGGATACTCCCTAAATAATAGCTAATGTTAATATTATGAATAAAATATTAAAAACACTATTGTTAAAAAGTTCCAAAATTATGTACACTCAGAACACAACAGGAAGTAAAACTAAAGCAACTGTGGAAAACATCTTCTCATTAAAGGTTGAGCCATTAATGAGTGAACTGAAACTTGAAATCTCTAGATAAATGATGGTACAATATTTATAGACCACGTTCTTGAAAAAAGTTATACCTATTTCAGACCAAAATCGCTCATTCTAAATGTCCAGTCTTTTTCTTCTTGTTCAACCTTGTATGAAATACAACATAAAGTACCCTTCTAGGTATGAGCAATAATGCTTCAGAGACATAATGCCTATAATTTAGTTTGAGGATAATAACAATTGCAAAAATGACTTGTGGATGTCTTTCTAACTTAGATGTGAATGGTTTTCACCTCCAATCAGAAGATGAGATTGAAAAGAAAAATCTCTCCTTTTTTAAGTTGCAACAGAGAGGATTATATACCTAGGAGATCCTTTGGAATACCATGATAAGCTGGCACAGTAAGAGAAATAACGAAATGCCACCTAAAATGGGTATATATTGATTAAAAAAAAAAAAAAAAGGAACATGACATTTGGAGTCTTCAGGGACCCCAGTTTGTTTAGTCAGGCCAGTGATACCTTGGCAATGGAGACTCTGGCTTGGATAATCAAAGAAACGTGATAGATAATCCAATAAACCCGATTAACCTAAGGAGCCCAGGGTTGGTCTTCCTGCTGAATAAGTAATCCCAGAAAAGAGCTAAAGGCAAATGAATCAAGAATTTCTTTACAGAGTAGTTAATACTATGAGTCCTGGCAGCCAAACAGCTCCTTCTGGGATCCTTGTTTCTCCAACAACGAACTGTGTGATTTTAGGCAAACGATTTCACTTCCTTACTCATTGGTCTCCTCATTGCCAAACAAGGGGGTCATAGGGTTGATGTGAGAATTAAAATAACAGGTGGAAGTAAGGGGCATGCCTAGCACAACAGCACAATGCCCAAAGTGAAGTATACTCTCAAAAACATGTTAGGAGGCTTTACAGCTTCCATCCCTGCTAAGATCATAATGTATTTTAAAGGTAATTCTTCCTTTGCTGTCTCACATTGTAATATTCCCCTTTCTGGATACAAGAGAGCTCCTATATAAAGACTCTTCAGATTCAGGTAATGACACATACAAAATATTAAATCCTCCAATATGCATTTCTCAAGAACTCTCACGTGCAGACTTTGGACTCAGTGTTGGAGACACAAGAAAAAGATTCCTCCCCTTCATGAACTCCCAGTCACAGGGAAGCAGCAAGATAAGTAATGAGAGGTTCCATAGATTGGCACAGAATACCGTGTGGTGATGGAGGAGGGGTTTCTAGGCCGCCTGAAAAGCAGGGTAAGGAGAAGTGATGTCAAAGCTTAGGCAAGATGGGCATATAGAAATGAGTTGAGCAAAAAAGGAAAAATGGCAGGAGATGAGAGCATTCAGACAGAGGAGACGTCCAGAAATGACTCAGAGGTAAGAGTGCATTTAAGGCTTTGCAGATGGTTAGAAAGGAAGTGATGGCAAGGTCAAGGATGTATAGGTAGGCAGAGGATTGATCCTGAAGTCTCTCTGGGAACTCAGACTTTACCCTAAGGACAATGAAGAGATTGAGGGGTTGTCAAGTCGGAAAACACCATGCAAAGCAGTTAGAGTAAAAATGAACGAATGAAGCCAAAGCCTGACAGCTCTCCTCTCTTCCTTGATGCCACTGACATCAACATGAATTTCTGAATAGCTCCACAGAACTGATGGAATGGTTTGTTGATTTGACCCCCAGGAGAATACCTGTGAATGGTGAAGCCACTATGAACCACATGTTCTTTTGTCTTGGTCTTCACTTCTTCCAAAGAAACAAGAAAGGTGGAGAAGAGATTTTATCCAGCGGAGTCATCAAAATGCAAACAGATTAACCTAGATATGTTTGCTGTGTCCAGTGAGGCTGTGTTTAAAGGTAATTATAAAAGTGTAAATGAAAAAGATAGAAAAGATGCAGAGCACTCATTTACCCAGAAGGGCTTATTATCAGAAGTTCAAGATGCTGCACTTCCTTTAACATATCTGCATGCTTATTTACAAAGTTTGCAAAATGTGTGTGATTACACACATGCATTTTTGGAGGCTCTAAGATAACAGCTCTGCCAAATATGGGTAGGTCGTATGAGTTACGGAAAGATCACTTGGTCTGAATTTAGGGTACCACGTTCCGATCCCAGATCTGACGTTGCCATTTAACATTAGCCCAGAGATACCTAATGTCATCGAAAGTGGAAATAATAATAGCTAACCTAAATACCTGTAGTGTTGTGTGACTCAAATTTAAAAAAAAAAAGAATGTAAATGGAAAAGGTTAGGTCTAGGACAAGTAGGTGACATCAATGAGTAAAGTAGGTTAACTGAAACACTCAGGCTACACCCAAAACATTTAACAACTACCAAAGCTCAACAGATAGCTGTTATATTGGATGATGGCCAAGCTTTGTCAGATCTTCCAACTTTTAATGAAAAGCCAGAAATATAAAGGTCTATGTAAAATTTCCAGATATTTCAGTGCTAATGACAAATTCCAAGGTGAAACAGCAAAAAGACAGCAAAATACAAAAGGCCTAGGAACTGTCAGTTGAAGACTTCTGCCCCAGCCAGATGTGTAACCTTTACTTGTAATGAGCAAGCACAGAGTGGTGAATGCAATTTGTTTTCCAGTTTGCTTATAAGTTATATTTCTACTTACTTTCAAGTCAATGGAGGAGAAACTTGAAATTTAAAATTTTGAATGAATGAATGAATGAATGGAGATATGGGGGAAACAAACAAAAATCTCTCAAAGGAGAACCAGCTCCTTCCTCCTTTTTGATGATTTAAGATATAGGAGTTCTCATATCTTGCCTCTACCTGCAATTCTGAGCTGGAAAACAAATCCCTTCTCTTCCTATTCTGAATTTCAAATTCAGATGCCATGTTTGCAGTGTACTAGAACACAATATCCTTCTCCACTTTCTGTCTCACCACCCAAATACTGTAGAGCTTTTGCATTTTCCTTGAAGACTCTCTTTAAGAATCACCAGTGCCCCACTGTTGGTGGGAATGCAAATTAGTACAGCCATTATGAAAAAAACAGTATGGAGGTTCCTTAAAAAATTAAAAATAGAACTACCATATGCTCCAGCAATCCAACTACTTGGTATATATCCAAAGGAAATGAAATCAGTATTGTGAAGGGATATCTGCACTCCCAGGTTCACTGCAGCATTATTCACTATAGCTAATATATGGAATCAACCTAAGTGTGCATTGACAGATGAATGGATATGGCCAGGCGCGGTGGCTCATGCCTGTAATCCCAGCACTTTGGGAGGCTGAGGTGGGCATGGGGGCGGGGTGGGGGAGGCACCTGTAATCCCAGCTACTTGGGAGGCTGAGGCAGGAGAATCACTTCAACCCAGGAGGCGGAGGTTGCAGTGAGCCGAGACCACACCATTGCACTCCAGGCTGGGCAACAAGAACAAAACTCTGCCTAAACAAAACAAAACAAAACAAAACAATAACAACAAAAAACAGATGAATGGATAGAAATGCGCTATGTATTTACAATGGAATGTCATTTAGCTCTAAAAAGAGAAATTCTTGTCCACTGCAACACTGTAGATGAACCTGGAGGATGTCATGTTGAGTGAAATAAGCCACACACAGAAAAACAAATACTGCATGATTTCATTTACATGTAGAATCTACAACAGTTGAACTCATAAAACTAGGGAATAAAAGTTTGGTTACCAGGGGCTAGGGTGGGATTGGGGTTGGTGAGGGTTGGGGAGATGTTGGTCAATTGATGCAAAATTTCAGTTAAATAGGAGGAATAATTTCAAGAAATCTTTTGTTTAACATGGTGACTATAGTTAATGACATGGATCATGTTCTTGAAAATCATTAGAAGAGTGGATTTTAAGTGTTCTCACTACAAAAATGTATATGAGGTAATACATGTATTAATTAGCCTGACTTAGCCATTCCACAATGTATACGTATTTCAAAACGTCATGTTGTACGTGATAAACACACACCATTTTTGTCAATTCTAAAAGTTAATTCATTATTCTTTTTTTAAAGAATCACCCAGTGTCCTAAGTTCCCTAAAAGAAGGAGATTGAGTGGCCAGAGAAACTGCAACCCTCTTGGCGCCTGATTCTTTGGTAGAATGACATAAAGGTCATACCCAGCATGACCCTCCCTGGTAAATACATTCACGTAAAATGCCCTGGGTACATAAAAATTCTGAAAAATGCAGTATGACCTTCTTCAATAGTCTAACGGTAAAATGCACTCCTCTAAACGTTTGCTCAGTGTCTGCTGTGGACATAGTTATGATCCCGGTCCCTGGGGTATAGACTGTTAGTCTTTGCCTTCAGGTCGTTTACTTTCTTGGAGGGAGAAGATAAAAACTAATTAAAGCAGAGAGAAGGTAAGTGTAATCACAGCAGTTGAGGCTGGAGTTGAGGGGATGAAGCAGGAAACTCTTGTGGCTCAGTTAGGAAGGATTTCACCTAGAAGACACACATGAAGAAATGGCTTTAAATCATTAAGCTGGCTTTAGAACATTTAATCATTGTCTCGGCATCCATGGTCACCAGTAAACAATATAAGCATCCCATGCTCCCAGGAATGGCAAAAAAAAAATCATCTGTTTTACTCTCCAATGTTATTTTTCACCTAATGGCTAATCCACAAATGTCTACTAAGTGAAATCATGCTTCACATACCATTTAAAAACATCACATTTGAATTTGAAAAATAAAACATAAAGATACTTCTTTCAAAAATCAATAAAAAGCATGAAAGACATGAAGAAGCAGATTTTCCCAGAAGAAACACAACTGGTTCAAAACCCTATGGGACTAAAAGGGGACGGATTCTTAGAGTTACCAAATACAGGCAAAACAAATACGTTCTATTTTTATAAAAATGGCAATTGGAAAGGATTTTACAATGCTTCTCTTCATTATTAAAGGAGATTTAGAGAAGGAGTCTCTTAAACACTACTGTTGAGAGTGTAAATTGGTTTAACCTTTCTGAAGAGATAATTTAACAATGTGTATCAAAAGGCTTAAACATTTGCATAACCTTTATTCAAGTATTTCCACTTGTAGGAACTGATTCCAGAAAGTCCTGGGTGTGCTTAAGATACAGACACAATATTGCTCATCACTGTCGGTTTGTTATGGTGGAAAACCAGAAACAGCACAAGAAAAAGCTCAGCAATTGGGTCTGTGCAAAAAACAAAAAATAAATAAAAATAAATCTGGTACCCATTCAAATATTTTATTCTTCAGCTCTTCATTATTCTTATTCTTACAGGCTTTTTTTTTTTTTTTTTTTTTTAAAGAAAGAAGCCTATGAAGAAGGAACTCTTTCACAATATATAGCTATATTAAAAACTACAAAACATATAAGCAGTTGATATACAATGTGGGAAGTCAGAGAGAGAGAGACAGACAGACTGAGAGAACTCAGATAGCTGGAAAAATGCTTTCTCCTTGGGGATGTAAGTACAATTCGTGTAAAGCTCCAATTTCTATGGCCTTCGGGAGTCTAGAAATGTCCCCAGGTTCCTGCAAATTCTCAGGTAGTTTTTGTTCTTATTGTCCTCCAGGCTCCTCCTATCTTATTTATTCTCTATTGTACCATTTTCAGGGTCCATCAAATGGAAAGAAAAGAAGCAAAGAAAAAAAATGAAGAGAAGGGAGAAAAGCCAGGCAGGAATGGAAACAAACCCACCCCTGCAAAAAACATTTACAAATGTAGTCAACTTAGCTGAAGGTTGGTGGTGACACCACCTAACCCCCAGCTTTCTGTTATTTTCAGTGTTGATTCCTTCCTTTCTCTCTCCCATTTCTCTCTTCTCCTCCCTCTCCTATCAGTCCTATTCCTGGAACGCTACTTTTCCCTCCCTCTCTTAGGCAGAGCAGTGCTGTATTCCTGGCTCCCACTCTCAATCTTGCAAAATCAAACCTATCTGGGATTCCACCAATAAAGGGACCTTTCCTGGAACAAGATGGTGCTACCCGCCTTTCTTGGGCGATGGCTGTTGGCTACACATAGCAACATTTACCTTGTTATGTATATAGGTAGGATACACATACAGATTACAAATAGATGACAGCTAAATGATTATTCACAAAGGCAATTGCTATAAACAGCATTTTCCCTGATATATCTCTGCCTAGACACATAGAAAAATCAATTAATGATAATGCTCATTCACATTATCTCTGGATGATGAATAACATGCAATTCTAATTTTCTTGGTGCTTATCTGCAGTACTTGAATTTCCTATAAGCAACTAGTAGAGCTTTTATAAAAAGGAAGGTAAAAAACCAAGTTCACTCATCATAAAGAAGAAATGCCTAGTTTTGGAAGGAAGGTGGCTCATGGCTGAGTTGACAGGCAAAAAACCATCTGTGATGGGTGAAATTAAGTAATGCTGCTCTTAACTCAGCCAAGCCAGCAAGTGTAAGCATGAAAGTCTCTGTTCATTAAGATCCTACCTTTTCCCCCAAAGGACTGGAAACATATGAAGAGGCTCATCTAGAAGATTCTGCACAAATGTATTCTGATACCCACATAGGGCATCCTACTAGAAGAGCCGAAGACTGAAAATGGCCAACAGCACGGTTCTTTATGAACAGGGAAGGGAGTGAGCAGCAGGTAGGAAAGGGAGCAAGAATTTGCAAAGCCATTCACGTGCCACTCACTGTGTTAATGCTTCATAGACCCTTTTTTAAACAACACAGGGACCCTGTGAGAGAGCTGGTAGTATCCCCAACTGATAAATAAACCAAGGCTCAAAACTGAGAGCCATCTCCCTCTGATGTCTTTGCCTTTATTCAGAGTTCTTTTCCAAAATCAGGAGTTATTCTTCCTTCCAGAATCATATTCTATTTTTTTTTTTAACTTTCATTTTAGGTTCAGAGGTACATGTGCAGGTTTGTTATTTGCGTAAACTTGTGTCATGGGAGTTTGTAGTACAGATTTTTTCATCACCCAGGTATTAAGCTTAGTACTCATTAGTTATTTTTCCTGATCCTCTCCCTCCTCCCACCGTCCACCCTCTGATAGGCCCCGGTGTGTGTTGTTCCCCTCTCTGGGTCCATGAGTGCTCATCATTTAGTCCCCACTTATAAGTGAGAACATGCAGTATCTGGAACCACATTTTAAAGTACCTAGATGCACAGCACCGAGCTTGCTCCCTGCGATGAAAATGTACATTAACCTGGATTTAAAGAGGCTATGTTTCCCGTATTCCATTTCAGCTAAATTAAGCAATGTGTAATGATAAGCAGTCGCTAATGTATTCTTAAAATCACATCATTCCTGAGTCAGGATATACATTCATTTAAGTATGACCTCGGAGCTTTTAGCTTTTGTTAACATAAAACTATTCATTACTTTCATATTATTGTGGCAGGCACATGGTCTTACAGAAAAATAAGTTATTCTCAACTTTAGCTAACATTTACTGAGCGCCTATCACATACCAGGAACTTAACACCCATTATCTTGCACAATTCTTAGTGTGTGGTAGATCACTGTAGAGAAGTATCTGCTCCTTCTCTACCTACGTGTGCAGAGGATGTGCACCCCTTGGCTGTGGGTGTCCCCTCCTCTGGGAGTGTGTCTGTGAGACTTGCTTTGGTTAAGGAATGTTAACCAGCAGCTGATGTGGTGCGGTTAAAGGCTTGAAGGTGTTTGCACAGTAGAAGGTTCTCTTGTACTTCTCCTTCACCACGAGAACATTTCTGGGGTAGCTACTATTCCCCAGCAGAGGACTTGAGACACAGGGACCAGAGTTCCCTCCAAAGCTGAGCCTCCTCACTTGATGACCAACTGACCTGCAGATGCATGACTGAGTGCCGCCTAAATCAAGGCCCCCATTGTACTCCAGACACATGCAATAAACAAGTGCTCGCTGTTGCCTGCCAATTAGATTTGTGATTGCTGGGGAGCAATAGGAAAAGAACACATAGGGTATCCTAATGTGGGAGACAGTGTTCTCATCCCTATTTCAAAATGGGAAAATTGAGGTTTAGGGAGGTTACATAACTTGCCTGTCTGGTGGATGGCAGAACTGGAGTTCGACTTTGACTCTGAGGCCTTTATACTCTAGCTCTCTTTGATTAGTCAGTCAGCCAGTCATTGAACCTGATATTTAATAAGCATCTGGACGCGCTAGGTGGGCGCTGTCCTTGGTGCTGATGCCACAGCAGTCGGCGCAACAAAAATCCAAGAGTCCTATTTCACTAGGGAGGAAAGGGAAGGAATAACTGCATTCAAACTCAGTTAAAAAAAAAAAAAAAAAAAAAAAAGGAGGCGACTATACGGCCTGGCGATAAATAGATGAGCAACAACAAAAAGCCCTAGGTTCATAATAAGCTTGGCGTTTGTGGAAAAGAAAGGATGCCACCATGGTTTGGTATAGTTATAAGGAAGAGAGTGGAGAGAGGCCAGATAATGCAGAGCCTGAAAGCAAAACATTGAGTTTAATTTAATTCTGCTTTCAACAGGAGGCCACTAAAAAAAAATCACAGATTCAAGAGGAAAACGTTCTGGTTATCATTTCAGAACAATCTCCATGGCTGCTTTGCTGTGGGGAGATGCCAGGGAGCAAGGACGGAGACAAGGAATCCAGGGAGGTTGCTGCTGGACCTGCCCAGGTGAGAGGCGAATGGATTGCATTGGATTAGGGTGGTGGCTGTGGAGAGGCTAAGGATTCCTTCCAAATTTTCTCTCAAATATGAAAGCAGTCCTAACTTCCCTAATTCTAAATTAGTCTTGGCTTCAGCAAACTTGAACAAAACATTTACCAGCTTAGGTATCAAACTAAGTTATGAAAAAAAATCTCAAAATATTTGCTTAGATAAAAGTAAAAACATACTCAGCAGTTGTGGAATTAATCATTCATCTAAGGTGGGTGATAATTTATGCCACACTTGAAGTGGAAAAGAAATTTCTATTTATACTGCAATCTATATATTTTTTTCAGGGATGGACTAATTGTGTTTGTTGAACTGTTTCAAGCTGCTATGGGCTGGGAGAATTGAATATCTATTTGCAAGACTGTAGGGATTAAATTAGATAAACCCAAAGGGAAAGTAATTGGTAATTTGTGAAGAGTTGCATGAGTGTATGAAGTACTGTCTAAAGCACTATGCAAGACTGATGGACAAAAAGGGCAACATGAAGTTATTTTCTTTTTTCAAAAAAGCAACTTTTCTCTAATGCTGAGTATCCTTAAGTTAGCAAGCAAACATCTTTCAACAAACAAACAAAAACATAAGGCTAAGTAGGCTTGTTTATCAGCATAGGTCTTTCTCTAGCTCTCCAAAAGTTTAACCTCTCAGAAAAGTTATAGAAATCAGATTTAAAATTGTATTTATTTTTGCCTTGATTATAAAAATATGTTTTGCCAATCATAATAGCCTCTGTTGGTCAACAATGGTGAATCGAAGACCAGATAACTCCCCGCAAGGTATGTTTTGTTTAACCTAAATAGAGTGTCAAACATTCAACTGATACTAGGTGATGGGTTGATAGCTACAGCAAACAACCATGGCACATGTTCACCTATGCAATGAACCTGTACATCCTGTACCTATACCTTGGAACCTAAAATTTAAACAATTTAAAGAGTACAGGAAACAGAAGATAATGAAATAACATCTTCAAAGCTCTCAAAGAAAATTACTCAAAATCTAGAATTCTATACCTTTATGAAATATTTTTCAAAACTAAATACAAGATACTTATTATTTTAGTTGGGATCTAGAGAGACATAGAAAGCCACTGTTCCACGTTATCAATAAAAATAATCTAGACTAAGTAAAAACAATTGAATGGAGATACTGCATCTAGAAATAAGACTTTTCAGACTCTCTCAGTAAACAATCAGAAAGTCTGGTATATTCCTATTTCATGAAAATAGCATATGCAGCTGAGGCGCAGCTGCACTGTGAAGGCAGGCATGAGCTCCTCACTTTGCCACAATCCCCACTGCTCCCTACTGTGCCTCTGACATGAAACACCAATTGCCAATTAGCTTCACTTGGGATATGGAGTTTTTCTTATAGTAGAGGAATATCTCTTTTTTAGCCCCATCTTTTTTAGCCCCATACCTCTAACACCAGGAATCAGAAGTGGGAACATGGAAATGAAACCAAGACAGCCATACGTCTGATGACCCAGCCTGCCTCCTTCGGGTGTGATGACCTCACAGCTCCTGGATTTAAACCCTCCGATCTTTACACACTACACAATATTGGACGTCAGTGAAAACTGGAAAGTACACACAAGTTGCATACCATACATTTACAGGCTTCAGTGGTAACATTGGTTGAATATGGACTCTAACTTGAGCCCTAGGCCAACCCCATTGTGTCCTAATTAAAGTTCCTGTTCTCCAGGAGCACTGCAACTGAAAGTGGTCGCTGGCTCTGACTCCAATGGAAGTATGCCAAAAATACAATCCTACTTAAGAAAATTGAATATGATTTTGCAAAGAGGATGGCCAAACTTGATCTCAATATGACAAGAAATGACAAAGATGTGTACTGAAATGGCTGGCTCAGGAAAAAGGACCAGTATGGTCTGTGGGGATGCATCTTCAGGGTTTGAATAAGTTGCTCAAAGGCCAGCAACTTTCAAGATCAAGATAATCTCAAGGACTGAAGTGTAGTTAACGCAAAGCCCAAGGGTGCTTATTTTTTTTGAAGACTTTGGCATTTTCCTAGAACAGATTCTAAAGAAGAGATGAAACATATATTATTATAAATGTTTATTTACTTTAATTCTTTTTCTCTGGAGTTACCCTTTGATAACAACACTACTATTTAAGATTGAGCTGTAGATTGACGTAAGAAATAGGAAAAAAAGTTTTATTACATAATGATTATTTTTAATCTTGCTGTGAAAACAAAGATCATTTTGAGATATTGATTTAAAAGCTATGAACATTCTCTCCAGGAAAAAAAAAGAAATATATGATAGTTATAGTTTTGTATGTGACTTCAGAGGTTTAATGAATTTCTTAAATCCATTAGAAATGAAAAGTTTTGATTATGTGAAATCCAGGATTATAACATCATCATTAAGAACAAAGAAAAAGGGGTGGGGTGCAGTGGCTCATACCTCTAACACCAGCACTTTGGGAGGCTAGGCAAGGAGGGTCACTTGAGACTAGAAGTTGAAGACCAGCCTGGGAAGCATAGTGAAACCATGTCTCTACCAAAAAGAACAAAAAAATTAGCTGGGTGCAATGATGCACGCCTATAACCTAGCTACTTGGGAGGCTGAGGTGGGAGGATCACTTGAGTCCCAGAATTTGATGCTACAGTGATCTATTATCAGGTCACTGCATTCCAGCCTGGGTGACAGAGTTACAGTCTCTCTCAACATGTATTAATACTATGAATAATAAAGAGTATGGGGTCAACTTCCTGGGGTGGCCTTCTGCTTAGCCCTGACATATGTGAATTTTTTAAACCTCAGTTTCTTCACCTACAAACAAAGATAATGTCAACCAAAGATAATATGCCTTTCTTCCATATCTTTTTGTTTTGGGATACATTTTACAAAGTGACCATGATGTCTCTCCACTTCATACATAAAAGAACTAAAGGTCGGCCGGGCACGGTGGCTCACGTCTGTAACCCCAGCACTTTGGGAGGCCAAGGCAGGCAGATCACGAGGTCAGGATATAGAGACCATCCTGGCTAACAGGGTGAAACCCTGTCTCTACTAAAAATGCAAAAAAATTAGGGCATGGTGATGGGCGCCTGTAGTCCCAGCTACTCGGGAGGCTGAGGCAGGAGAATGGCATGAACCTGGGAGGTGGAGCTTGCAGTGAATGGAGATCCAGCCACTGCACTCCAGCCTGGGTGACAGAGTGAGACTCCGTCTCAAAAAAAGGTCAGAGAGGTCTAGTTGCTTGCGTAAGGTCACACAGCTGTCATGTGGCATACCCTGACCATACTCATAGGCTGGTTTGGAGAATAAATGTGGTACAGTCATACCAAATGCTTGGAATAGTTGTTGGCACATAGCAAGAGATCAATATGTGTTTGCTGAACATTCACTTTCTGATTTAATACTGGGTGTGTTACAATGTTAATGAAAACATTCAAATGTATTTTATATTGATATTCCTAAAACATTCTGCTAATGACAAAGAATAAAGGGAATATATTATTATATTACCAATTTATATTAAAAATGCCAGGGCTTGACATCCTGAAAATCCAAGTAACAAAAACAAGAGGAGGAGGAGGAAGAGAACAAATGAAGGAAGACGATAAAGCAGGTAGACAGGTAAGGCAGACACAGCCCCATATGCAGGATGAAAATGTCGAGAGGCACCCCTTGCAAACTGTCCGCAGACTCCCCATCTCTCTCACTAGCACAGTGCAAACCTGGCAAAGTCAATCGGATCTGAAACAACAGATAGACCATTTGACTGAGCCCTTTAGCCAGTTCTTGCAGACAACTAGTTAGTCCAACCTTACCCATCATGCACTTGGCCAAACACTCAATCAGAAACCTGGTCCAACTGGCTGCTTCAAGTCATATGGATGCAAATCAGGAATCACGGATATTTGACTGAATTGACTGAATGTTGAGCATCCTGCAGTTGTCATCTTGGAAAGTTTGTTCAGCTTATTCTCAGCCAGTGGCCAAGAGACCTCCCAATGTCCAAGTTGCCACGTGATCCAGACCATTCTATTTCTTTAGTCAATGTGTAATGAGGATGCAGGGGGAGGTACACTTTATCTATGAATTCAACAAGTGGTGAAAAATAATCATGATGTCGCCCATTTCAAACATAAAAGAACTAAAGCTCAGAGAGATCTAGTTTCTTGCCCAAGGTCACACAGCTGTCATGTGGCACAACCTGTCTGCATCGAAAGGTACCTTCCTTTCCAATGATGATACGTCATGCCTATTATTTATTTTTCCATGTGTTTTGTTGAGACATTTACATGCAACCTTGTCTCTGAATTTTCAGTGAATGCTCTTATCAGTCCTTTGGGGATAAACTACCTAGGTGACAGTAGTTTCCATGTCTGTTACAGTAAGTGCATAACCTACACATATATGGGTTTCTCTGTGTGCATGTGTGTCAAGCAATGAACAGGGACTCTCAACAGAGGGAAAATTTGGAAATTCCTGGTGCCTTTTCAATTATTGTTATCACTGAGGTGTCTATGCTAATAGCACCTAGTGGTCAGGGACACTGCACAAAAAAGGAATTACCAATCCAAAGTATCAACAGGGCCAAGGTTGAAAACCCTTAAATATATCTACACATATGCATATATGCACATATTCAGGTATGTATGCACTCATGTATTTATGTATACACAAATCACATATAAGTATATTTATATGCATATATACTTATATACATATTTGTATATTTAATACATGCATAAACATATATATATATGCAAGTATCTACATTTATAGACAGATTGAAAGAGAAAAAGAAGGAGGAATGAGAAAATGGGCATGTCTATTTGTGGATATGCATATATATAATTATATTTGTCCATTTATATCATACTTGTCATCCAGGTGTGGATTTTTTGTAATGCACTCTTACTGAAAATACGACTGAGATAAAGAAGAAATGTGTTTTTTTCTTTATTATAAATTCCAGATAAAACAAAACATTTTAAGTAACCCTCTTGCAACGCCCCAACCCAAACAAAATTCATAAAAGTTCCTGCCATAAAAGTGTTTGCTGTGAAATTTTAATAACTTTCAAGATGTCCTGCCCAGAAATATTTTAGTCATCTTGAATGAACCAAAGGGTTTAATTAAACAACCACACTTAGACGTTGGAATGCATAATATGCCCAGTGAACTGAAAATCCTCTAATCCTACAGGGAATCACACGCTCTTTCCAAGATAGTCCAAAGGACCAGGAGGTGACTGGCTTCCTGCTTGGGCCACGTCCATTACTCAAGCTGAGAGAATTAGAATAAATAGTAGTGCCGAGACTGAGGTGCCAGAATTCAGCTAAAGACAATAAAAACTGTGTGATTTATGGTAGAGGTGGGGCAATACATTTCAGGGTTTTGAATAATCAATCCTCCAGTGGATTTTTCATTTTTCAAATGAACAGGATACTTCTGTCTTGGGTCCCAAGCTAGAAATGGCAATCTGATATAAATACTAAAAATAACACTGAATAAACCTTCTTTTCCAACCCAAATCCAGTGGCTTAATTTTCATGATAGCCAGAACAGATATTGTTGTATATTAAGGCAATTATTTGGTAAGGTGTTGGGGGGAAAGCAGAATGTCACAGCAAAGTTAGAAACTTTCTGTGCTGCTTTAACATCTAAAGCAACATTAGTAATTCAAGAAGAGTTTCAAAAAACGGTATTTTGCCAGGACAGTGGCTCACACCTGTAATCCTAGAACTTTGGGAGGCTGAGGCAGGTGGATCGCTTGAGTCCAGGAGTTTGAGACCAGCCTGGGCAACATGGAAAAACCCCATATCCACAAACAAACAAACTACAAAAATTAGCCAGGTGTAGTGCTGAATACCTCTAGTGCTAGCTACTCAGGAGACTGATGGGAGGATCGCTTGAGCCCAGGAGCTTGAGGCTGCAGTGAGCTGTGATCACACCACTACACTCCAGCCTGGGTGACAAAGTGAGATCCTGTCTCAAAAAAACAAAAAAACAAAACAAAACAAAAAAAAACCCACCAAAACCCCAGCATTTATAAACAGAAATCAATATAATAAAAAAAATACTCCTCCTTCATCTTTAACATGTTTCTTTAACACACACTGTAAGTATCAAATGCAGATTTTCCCTTAAACTGTAAGGACTTCAGATGATCATAGATGATGATACATAAATATAACATAATGAAGAGCATTAATACATGTAAAGTACTTAGAACACTACCTGATGAACACTGTTCCATAAACATTTATTATTATTATTATTATTATTAAATCTTATAGTTTTGGCAGGACACAGTGGCTCATGTCTGTAATCCCAGCACTTTGGGTGGTCAAGGCGACAGGATCACCTGAGGTCAGGAGTTCGATACCAGCCTGGCCATCATGGTGAAACCCTTTCTTTACTAAAAATACAAAAATTAGCCAGGTGTGGTGGCGTGTGCCTGTAATCCCAGTTACTCAAGAGGCTGAGGCAGGAGAATCGCTTAAACCCAGGAGGCAGACATTGCAGTGACTAGAGACTGCACCATTGTACTCCAGCCTGGGTGACACAGTGAGACTCAGTCTCAAACAATCATCATCATCATCATCTTACAGTTTCAGCAAGTGGGAAGTTTTGAAATTTCATGACGATTGAAATACTAATCACCAATGAGAAATGTTCTCTTTTAGTACAATAAGCTCTATGGGCTCAGTTTTCAAGTAGTAGTTTCAAGTAGAAAAATGAATATAAATGATATTTATTTTCTTCTTAAAAGCCACATGCCCCATTTTCATCCCTAAGTGAGTTACTGCTGATTCAAAGAAACGTGAATACAACATCAGCAAATTCTAACCAGCTAACTGCCTAGATCAAAGGCCTAGAAGAGTAAAATAATCATCTAATATAAGACAAATGAGTTCTCACGGTCTTATGAGGGGGCAATAAAGCCTCAGAGCAGCTCAGTGTTTTCTGTTTTTATCTTATTCTATCACACATGCAAATGGGCTTCACAGGACAATTACACTTGTTGAGGTCTCACCCCAGATGACTTCAAATTTTTTTTTTTTTTTTTTTTTTTTTTAGACAGAGTCTTGCTCTGTTGCCCAGGCTGGAATGCAGTGGCATGATATCGGCTCACTGAAGCCTCCACCTCCTAGGTTCCAGCAATTCTGGTGCCTTAGCCTCCCAAGTAACTGGGATTACAGGCATGCAACACAATGTCTGCCTAATTTTTGCATTTTTAGTAGAGACAGGATTTCACCATGATGTCCAGGCTGGTCTCAAATTCCTGACCCCAAATGATCTACCTTCCTGGACCTCCAAAAGGCTGGGATTACAGGCTGATTCCACCTTTTCCTGGGCATCCTGGCATCCACAGTCTCTACCTACGTCAGTGGTAGAAGTAGCCTCATCATATGTCAAACTGCATGGTTTAGGAAAGGCAAAGGAGAAAAGGATAATAGAAAGACATACATGTGTATATTCATTGCAGCACTATTCACAATAGCAAAGACATGGAATCAACCTAAATACCCATCAATGATAGACTGGATAGAGAAAATGTGATATATATATATATACACACACACATACACATATACACATACATAAATACTGTGGAGTGCCATGCAGCCATAAAAAAGAACAAGATCATGTCATTTGCAGGAACACGGGTGAAGTTGGAGGCTCTTATCCTTAGCAAACTAACACAGAAACAGAAAACCAAACACTACACGTTCTCACTTATAAGTGGGAGGTAAATGATAAAAACACATGGACACATAGAGGGGGAACAACACACACCGGGGCCTCTTGGCAAGTGGAGGTCGGGGGAGGGAGAGAATCAGGAAAAACAACTAACGGGTTCTAGGTTTAATACCCAGGCAATGAAATATTCTGTACAACAAACCCCCATGACACAAGTTTACCTATGTAACAAGCCTGCACTTATACCCCTGAAGATAAAATAAAAGTTACAAAAAAAAAAGAGAGAGAGAGAGAAATAAATGCATATTCATTTTATTGGAGATTCAGAATTTGGAAGGTGCACAAGATGGGAAAAACACAGAAACAGGCTTTCCTACAGGTGCGTTGTGTAGCCCAAGGTTGGAAACAGGAGGAGAGTAACCCAGGAACAAGTACTCAGTAAATATTCCAGGAAGGGGAAGCAACCAGGCAAAGGCTCTGTGGAGGCAAAAAGCAGAATCTGTTTTGGGAACTTAGAAAAGGGCAGCTGGCAGATGTGCAGAAAGTAGAACTTACTTTCTTTTACTTTTTTTTTTTTTTTTTTTAACCATTTTAAGTCTGCAGTTGATCAGTGTTAAGTACATTCACAGTATTGAGCAGCCATGCCCAACATTCGTCTCCAGAACTCTTTTCATCTTGCAAAACTGAAACTCTGTAACCATTGAACACTAACTCCCCATTCCTCTTTTCTCCCAGCCCTTGGCAACCACCATGCTACTTTTTGTCTTTGTGAATCTGACAACCCCAGGCACCTCATAGAAGCGGAATCATGCAATATTTGTTCTTTCGTGACTAGCTCATTTCACTTAGTAGAATGTCCTCAAGGTTCATCTATGTTGTAGCATGCGTCAGAATCTCTTTTTTTCTTTTTCTTTTTTTCTTTTTTTTTGAGAGGGGGTCTTGCTTGCTTGCCTAGGCTGGCGTTCAGGGACACGACATGGGCTCACTGCAACCTCCACCTCCAGGGTTCAAGCAATTCTCATGCTTCAGTCTCCTGAGTAGCTGGCATCACAGATGTGTGCCACTATGTCCAGCTAATTTTTCTATTTTGAGTAGTTGAGTTTTCGCCATGTTGGCCAGGCTGGTCTCAAATTCCTGGCCTCAAGTAATCTGCCTGCCTCACCCTCCCAAATTGTTGGGATTACAGGCGAGAACCACCACACAGCCGACCAGAATCTCCTTCATTTCTAAGGCTGAATAATATTCCAGTATACACCACATTTTGTTTATTCACTTGTCCGTGCACGGACGCTTGGCTTGAGAAAGCAGAATTTACTTTCCAAAGTCACCTATATGGAAAGAGGCAGAGTTGCACTATGAAGCCCATCAGTCCAACTCCAGAGTCTGAGCACTTTGCTTTTCGCTTTGCTCATTCCATTGTGCTTCAGACTAATGAGATATATGGATATATGTTGAATATGTAAATGAGTTACAATCTGAGCAGCCTTTAGAGCAGTGCCTGGTCCAGAGAAAAAACTATAGAAGGATCAGTTCAAATTGTTATTATTAATTATTATTGTATGTACAGAACACTCAATTAAGGGCATAGCCAAAATCCATTCTGCACTCTGATGACTCATTCAAATGCTCAGCAGACATGGAGGGAGAAAGGACGGAAGAGCTCATGGTCTCTGCTGGGACCAGCTGAACCAGCATGTGGTCTTTTGGATTACAAGGCAAGAACCCAGATGCCAGGCAAGGGAAGTTATTTTCTGTGATGGCATCTGGCATGCTGGCCTATCCCAGTGACATTTGGGTTGGCGGCTGTGTTGCAGCCCCTGGGAAGTTTTGGAAAGTAGCTGGCTGCCACCCAAACCCCACACTGCTCTCTACCTACCTCTCCTGAATTCCTCTCTTGCTGATGGGTGATGCAATAACCTCTCCCTTCTAGTGAAAGTATGGCTTGCCTCTTCCAAAGCCAGCTTATCCTAGTTCCACGGAGTTTATAAACCGCAGCACAGAGGCAGGCAGATCATTCATAGTAATGTTGCTAGAAATCCTCCCAAAAACAGCCTTTCTGGAGAAGGTGAACTAAATCCTGCGTGCTTCCAGTGAACCTAGTCTTTGCTGAGAACAAGACATGCTGACAAACCCAGGCACGAGGACTGTCTGCCTTATCACTGACTGCATTTTCAATGACTGCTGAATAATTCAGGCCACTGAAGGCTGGTGCGAGCTTGCAGTGGCTGAGAAATTAAAAAAAAAAAGAAAGAAAGAAAAAGTAAAGTTACTAAATTATTTCTGCAAACAACTACTGAAAGCCACATAGACATCACGATTTGGGAAGTTGACGACAACGTGCTACCTTACAAAGTGGCCATTTTCAATTTAGAGATACCAGTTCATATGACAGTAATTACCAAAACAGATGGGAAAAAGGCCAAAAGTAGAATCCTAATGGCAATGGGATGGATGCATCTGGGAACCATGGAGCAGAAAGAAATTCTGCCAGATTGCATGACAGCTGAGAGGAGAACTGGAGGCCGGGTGTTGTGCATGTGAGAACTACCTAAAAAGAGGGTACGCCCCTCTAGACAAAATGGGAAGGGAAGAATTGTTCTACTTTTTGCATACATGATCTCCTTCTCTCCCTAAATTGAGTTGAAACAATATGGTGTTAAATACATCCTATCAACCCTGGTTCGCACCTCATACAAAGCACGTGGGCTTCCCTCTAGAGATCTAAAATGTACCACATGAATATTTGCTTTGATTTTAATATATTAAAGATGAGCAGATTAACGCTTAACAGTAGCACTGTTTAGGTGAGCAGGATATGACACAAACAAGAAAACACTCTAATTTCTGGAATGTTGAAGAGTTAAGCTCAGTCCAGACAGACTATAACCACGATCTTTTTGATCTGAGGGACTATTTATACTAAATGACCACGGTCTAGTTAAATCTCCTTCAGTTACTAATCAGCAATGGTACAAGCCAGAAAATGCACCCTTTCTAATGAATATTGAAATTGGCTGTCATTAAGAGAGAACATTCACAGGAGGGCGAGGAGACAGTGATCAATATTTATATGGATCCACACTGCTTCATTGATTAATATTCTTCAACTCTAAAAACTGGAATAGTCAGAATAAGGCTTTTTTTTTAATTTTTATTTTTAGTGCAGGCTGGCACAGGATATTACTTAGATTTAAACATTTTTAACAATTTTTGGTCAACCCTTAATATACACATTGCAAGGCAGGAAAAAAGAGACAACTTCTTTCCAAGCCTCAAAAAGGATGTTCTTATTGTCATAGGAGACAGAGGCATCATATTCATTCCACAAAAGGCTAATTCATCCCAAGATATGGCTACCCATCCATTCAAAGGGCAAAGGCAGCTCCTGCCTTTCCATCACAACATACATCCATTCAATGTACATAAGTGATGAAGCTATGGGTGCTCATAAAGTGTCAAAAACTACCAGCATCTCCTTGTTTATGATGTTTACACCTTACAAACAAAGGTCCTTCTTGTCTAAACTGGTTTGTGACTACATCTCTATCCATTCTTTTCAATGCAATAGGTCAGATACTCATTCTCTTGCCTCCTGGATACATACCCTGTTCAAAGCTAATAGCCAAAAACACCACTAGGGAATGGTCATGCTGCTTCCCACACTTTGTCCATATTGAACAAGTGGCTGTCTTTCTGTGTAACCCATCCCTGAAATGTAAAATAAAAATCCTCATCCCAGAGCTCTTCTCTCCTTTTGAAGGAATGCCAACATTTTAAAGCCCTTTGAAAATATATGATGCCAAATGAATGTTTATTATTAGTGTGACTATTACTGATGCATAGATTTATATACCTCTTAAAGAACTTTTTCAGCTTTACATTCTTCCTTCTACTGAAGCTCGTCTTGTAAGAAGAATTCCACCATAGCACTTTGACTTGCCTTGCAAAAACTCATTAGACAGTCCCTTTCTTGGACTGCAGAGGTAGAAAAAAATTTCTCGGATCCAAGCTACAGGCATAAAAGCGAGTCTACAATAAGTCTCTGAAAATGGAATTTGGAGACGTTTGTGAATAATTCTTATGGGACATATAAAATTTTTATCCATTAAATGCTAAAGAACATCCACATACGAAAAATGGGGTGCCTTGCACTTTTTTGGAAACTGAAAATGAGTTTGAATGTAGTCTATTACTCATCTCTGACTTCTCCATTCAGCACAGGGTGTTTACAAGGATTTGGTGAGAGAGCAAGTTATATATATTTTATACACATAAAAAATATATATGTATCTATACATACATATACATACACACACAAACATACACACATATAGATACACAAACACACACACACACATATATATATAAAATATGGGGTGCCTTGCATTATTTTTGAAATTGAAAATGAGTTTGAAAGTAGTCCATTACTCATTTCTGACTTCTACATTCAGCACAGGGTGTTTACAAGGATTTCAGCACAGGGTGTTTACAAGGATTTGGTGAAAGAGCAAGTTATAGATATATAACATATATATGTGTGTGTGTATATATATATAAAATGTGTATGTATACATATATATAACATACATATCTACATACACACACACATATATACACAAATACACACACACACACATATATATACACATGTCATTTGCAATAGAAGACTTCATTGTTAAATGCTTCATACTATCCAACACACGGTGCTTATATTCCTGGTAGAAGGCAAAGTTTGAGCCTGGTTCCCCCTTCTTTGCTGATGAGGGAGCTTATTTTATTGATGGCATCTTGCACTGTTAGCTTTCACCTCCCAAAGGTTAGCTTTT
This sequence comes from Papio anubis, assembly GCF_008728515.1. Lineage (NCBI taxonomy): Eukaryota > Metazoa > Chordata > Mammalia > Primates > Cercopithecidae > Papio > Papio anubis. The sequence goes on from NC_044993.1 coordinate 66,721,975, forward strand.
CCCACTTTATGGTTTTGCTGGCAAAGGGGGTGGAACCAAAATCAAATAGATTCCTCATCTTAACTCACTATATTATATGCAGCACCAACCCACTGGAAGATAAACCACTGAGAAATGAACTCTTTTGCCCTTCCCAGTGAGGCTATCCGTTACCTGGCCTGAGTAACCTCTGCCTTCAGCACGTGAGTGCTCACTGTCCCTCTGCAGCATGCCACAGCTTGATTGCCTGCCATGAGCCACATAGCTGATGAGAGAGTGTCTGCCAACAAAACAGGGTTTTCTGAATAGAGCTGAATGCAATGAAAATTGACCAAGCATTCTCATGACATAATTTCCATGCTACCCCTCTCTTCTCATGATAATATAACTCTTTGATGTTGTCTCAGTTTTGCTGAAAATGAAAAGTATCAAAATAGAATTAAGCACATTCACTTCTATTCTCTCAGGACCAGCCAAGCCAGTCAAGATGGAAATTTGTCCATTGGCCAAACAGTCAGAGTAGCTCCCGTTGAGTGGTGATTGACTTTTTGGCTAAGCTCAGCAGAAATAAAGCTTGTGGTCAATTAGCTTTGCCCTTAATAAGAATGCATTAGGCAAAATAAACTAGAGCAAGAATTTGAAGAGAAAACTGCCATTTAATAAATTCCCAAATGTTGTTATATTTCTCTGACACATATACCATAAATAAAAGACAGGTTGGAAGTTCATTGGGCCACCACCTTTTGCTAAGGTCGCGTTTCTTGTCGAAAGGGCAGCATCCAGGGAAACAATCGGACGTCCAGAATGCAAACTATACATGTATTCCCCAGACAATTCCACCAATTTGTATTTTAGAGCAAAACAGACTTTGTAAACTTTTCAGGACTATAATAATAATTTCCACACATCAATCTCATTTAACAAGTGCTGATCGAAGGCCTGCTGTCTACCAAGTATTGCGTTAAACAGCAGAGCTGCCTTCGTGAATAAGACAAAGAGCAAGGAAAAGCAAGTCAATGTTTAAAATTACATATGGTGATCAGGACTTTGAAGCACGTGAATAGCGTGTCATGGAAAAGAATATAGAAGGGCTGGGATCATTCTTTTAAATAGAAAAGGTCTTTGAAGAGGTTACTTTTCACTTGGGATAGAGCCAGCTTAGAAACAGTCAAAGTCAATGGGATCAGAATGAGAAAGGAAAAAAAAAAAAAAAAGGGGGATGAGTTTAGCAAGGTTGGCAGGAGCCAGACTTTCAGGGCTTTATATGAAGGTGGTTGGGATTAATTCTAAATACAGCGGGGTTTTTAACTGGGAAGGGAAAGCATCATATGTGCATTCTGAGATGGGCTCTTTGGCTGCTGGTGGGAACATCAAGAGCAAGCAAAAGGGATCGAAAAGCGGGATGTAGCCTATTTTAGTAGTCCAGGAAAGCAGGGTGGCAACCATCACTGGTGTGGAGAGGGAAAGAAAAACAAATTTTGAGAAATATGGGAATACAAATTTGTCAGGGTCTGCTAACATGTGGTAGGTAAGTTCTTTGCTTCTCTTTTTTTTTTTTTTTTTTTTTTTAATTAAGGGATGAAGTTTCACTCCTGTTGTCCAGTCTGGAGTGCAATGACCAACGGCGCAATCTTGGCTCCTTGCAACCTCCCCCTCCCAGGTTCAAGCAATTCTCCTGCCTCTCAGCCTTCTGAGTAGCTGGGACTACAGGCATGCACCACCACACCCAGCTAATTTTGCATTTTTAGTACAGATGGGGTTTCTCCATGTTGGTCAGGCTGTTCTCGAACTCCCAACCTCAGGTGATCTACCCGCCTCGGCCTCCCAAAGTGCTGGGATTACAGGCATGGGCCACTATGCCCGGCCTGTTTTCTCATTCTTTAAAAGAACACTATTAAATAAGAATTACGTGGGTACCAGTGGGCATATGCGTGTAGGGAGGTATGTGCATGCATGCTATTTATTGAGCACCTAATAGTTGCTGGGAACTGGGTCCCCTATAAATAATCACTTGTTTGACACTTGTTGTAACCCAGAGACATAGGCATCTTTTGCCCATTTTGTAAAAGCAACACATAGCTGAAGCAAGTTATATATCTCACTTCAGGTTTCTCCCTAGGTCTCCACGGTTTTTGTTGTGGTGGTTGTTAACCATTTAAAGTAAACAATTTTCAGGAGTTCATGACCGGCCTGGCCAACACGGCAAAATCTCGTGTCTACTAAAACTACAAAAATTAGCTGGGCGTGGTAGTGTGCACCTGTAGTCCCAGCTACTCAGGAGGCTAAGGCAGGAGAATCGCTTGAACCCAGGAGGTGGAGGTTGCAGTGAGCCGAGATTGTGCCACTGCATTCCAGCCTGGGTGACAGATCAAGACTCTGTCTCAAAAACAAAAAAGGTAAATAATTCAGTGGCATTTTATTCATTCACAAATGTTATGCAACCACCACCCCTATGTAATTCCAAAATATTTCATCATTCCAAAAGAAAACCTGTACCTATTTAACAGTTATTCCCCAACCCCTTCCTTCCAGCCCCTAGGAACCACCAATCTGCTTTCTGTTGGTGTGGATTTACCTACTCCAAATAATTCAGAAGAAGGGAATCACATAATCTGTGGTCTTTTGATTCCGGGTTCTTTTACTTAGTACAGTGTTTCTGAGGTCTATCCACGTTGTAGCATGTAACTGTAGCTCCTTCCTTTTTATGACTCAATGATATTCCATTGTATGGATAGACCACATTTTGTTTATCCATTTATTTATTAATAGGCATTTGGGTTGTGTTTGCTTTTTGGCTATCATGAATGGTACTGTTATAAACATTTATGTATGTGGATTCAACTGAATCTGTTTACAATTCTTTCCTTCAGGCATCTAACTGGGAATGGGATTGCTGGGTCAGATGGTAATTCTATGCTTAACTTCCTGAGGAACTGCCTTTTGAAAGTTTGGTTAGGATGATGAATGAGCTGATTAAACTGCTTGCTCTTAGAAGCTCTGTTGCAGTGAACACAACTATACTCCCTCATCATGAACCCTGGTGATTCTCTAATACTCCAGTTTAGTCACGTGAACCACAGGAGTCCATTCCTGATTCATTCTGATTGGTTTAACGATAAACACATGGCCCAAGACAAACCAGTCAAGCCCTTCCTTATTTCTTTACCCAGATACCAGAAAACAAACACATAAACAAGCATATTCTAGCTCTTTCGGTTGTTCTGTTGGCAGAATGGGAGTTCAAAGCTATAGTGGTCTCTTGTCTACCATAGAGACAAAACCTACCTGATCCAAACAACCACACTTATATTGCCCTGAATTCTGGAGAGGTAGATTCTGGAGGATATTCTCCATTTAATGAAAAGATCCCTGATGTCAGGGGGCTAGAGGTGCTTGTTGAGGTACCATGGCTGATCAATGTGAATTCTGGGACTCGGACCCAGCTTCGGAGACCAGTAACTGGTTGCCTAACATCAGAAGGTAAAATTAACACCAGTAACCTTGGGAAGCAAAAGTTGATTTCTACACAGTGAGGAACTATTGTTGTCCAGGAATAAAATGAGCTGCCCTCTGCAGTATCAGCTCTGTTGGGTAAAAACAAACTGACCAAAAAAGAATGGAGAAAGTTTATGTCCAAAGAGCAGAAATTCATCTGTGAAAATTCATGCATTTGGTGCTAAGTTGACGGAAGTGGCCTCAAAGGTCACTTTCAACTCCAAGCGGCTCTCCCCTTCTATATTTAGTGTCTCCACTGATTTTCACAAACAAATTCCAGAATGAATGCATCAGAAGCCAGTGGTAGTGCCCAATGCCAGCACGTGGTTTGGGAAATGAAACCAACCCTGCTTTCCTTTCCTTTCCTTCATTGACTGGGGAGGCTGAATCTGTCAAGCAGTGCTTCACCATACCCGATGGGTCAGCCCGTTCCTGAATGTGAAACCCTTGAGAGGACAAAGCTGATCTACATCTCAAAATCTGTGGGATTCGGAGGCAGGCAGATGAATAAGTTAACTGTGGAAGCTGATACGTGAAGCCAAAGCTGAGGCATGACTGCAGGAAAACAGACCCCGCCCCAACACACGAAGTAATTATTGAACTCATTGATGTTTTGCCTTGTCTGTTAGACAGTGAAGGCAGGGACTTTTTGTTTGTTTGTTCATTTTGTTTGGGTTTTTGCTAGCCATTATTTCCCAAGTGTCTTCCACAGTGACTGACTTTTATAGATATCCAATTTTTTTTAAAAAATAGTGAAATGAGTAAATGAATGCAGAAAAAAACAATGGATAAGGAGGCCTTCCTTCCTTTCCATCTCTCCCTTCCTTCTTTCCTTCCCCTCCCTCCTTTCCTTCCCCTCCCTCCCTTTCTTCCTTCCCCTCTCTCCCTTCCTTCCTTCCTCTTCCTCCCTCCCTCCTTCTTTCCTCTCCTTTCCTTTCCTTTTCCTCCCTCCCTTCCCCTCCCTCCCTTCCTTCCCCACTTCCTTCCTTCCTCTCTCTCCCTCCCTTCTTCTTCCTCCCTCCCTTCCTTCCCCTCCTGCTTCCTCTCTCTCCCTTTCTTCCTTTTTCCCTTCCTTCCCTCCTTCCCTTCCCTCCCTTCCTCTCTCTCTCCCTTCCCCTCCCTCCCTTCCTTCCTCTCTCTCTCTCTCTCCCTTCCTCCTTCCCCTCCCTCCCTCCCTCCCTTCTTTCCTCCCTCCCTCCCTTCTTTCCTTTCTTCTTCTCTCTCTCTGTCCTTCCTTCCTTTCCATAACACTCATATTTTCATATATTGACTTCTGAATCAGGAAATCATCTACATAGATGATAGGACGATGTCACTAGACCCTTTCTGTCTATCCTTTATAGGGCAAGGACCAAAACTTCATTATCTTTAAGGTTAATGTAAGGAAAGCTTAGCAGTTTCATTTCATTTTTAAAGGAAATTTGGGCCATCTCAGGGTCTCCTCAGCTTAGGGGGTAAAAGTATGCCTTCATAAAATACTTCAGTGTCTTGCAGAAGATTGCAATGAATTATTGGGACACTGCAATGTTTAAGGCCGATGCTTTCTGAAGCATGAAAGAAGTATCTGCGGATTTTCCTTTTTATGTTTAAATTACTTTGCTTCTTACTTGACTACTTGTTCTGACCTTTCAGAGTGCTCCCTTTTTTATATTTCTCCTTGAGTCTCTTAACCATTTTTTAAAACAGTTTAGATACATCTGTTATGCATTGTTCTTTCTTAGCCTGCTATTCCCCATCCTTCCAGCTCATCTTCTCCTCACTTGACCTTCCATATAAAGTCTTGTAATATTATTATACTCTCTACCCCACTCCATCCATCTTCTTCTCTCTCAAAATGCAATAGATAGTGTGAAGCTGTGGATCTGTAAAACACTCACTTTTCATTTTCAAGTGAACACGAAGTTATAACCAAGGGGTTCTGTTTTTAATCCATTTTCCCCAAAATAAATTATAATGGGAAACTTGGTCAAATTCACTTAACCTCTTGCACGTTTCACCTTGGAATTAATGTTCTTTCATGTTGCCCTGAATTGAGCTTTGACTGAATAAACCGAGAGCCACAGTCAATCAGGTGCAGAGAGAAAAGAAGATTCTGAGAATCATTCTAGCCCAAGATCTGAATCAGGTCTCTACTCTGTTATGGCTGTGTGGCCACGGACAAATTCCTTCACTTCTCTGGTTTCCAGTTTCCCAATCTGTAAAATTTCATTGCTATTACCCAACCTGAAGAATCATTGAGAAAATGAAGTTGAATGAGAATACCTATTTACAACAGCCACATAGTAGGTACTCTGATTAAGAGAGCCATAATAATGATTGAGGTTTTCATTAAGCAAATCTTAGTTGAACTCACTTGATAATGATAGTGGGGGGTAGTAGGAGAAGATAAAAAGGAACTCTTGATTTTCCTCCTAATAAGTGAATAATAATCATTATATTACCTGTAGGATGAATATAGTGCTCAGCTCTGATCAGTAGGAAGTTCATTCATTCATTCATTCATTCATTCATTCAACAAATACGTATTGAAAATCTACTGTGTGTTGGCACACAACCATGACCAAACCAGACACAACGCCTGGTCTTGTGGAACTTACAGTCTGGTACTCTCATCTTTGCCACCTTCCTGTAAGATGGTGATTCTTAACCAGGAAAATTCACCCACAGGGGACATCAAGCAGTATCAGGTGAAATTCGGGTCATCATAACCTAGGGGGCGGGTGCTACCGGTATCTTGTGGGTTGAGGCCAGAGATGCTGCTAAACATCCTACAGTGCACTGGGCGGCCCCCTCACAACAAAGAATTGTCTGGCTGTGGAAAAGTCCTGCTAAAGGGCAAAGAATAACCACATGAGCTAATGTCATTAAGGCAAGGAGTAAAAACAGCCAGTACAGAAGTCATCATTGCTGTGGGCTTACCCACACACGCAGCTGCAGTGATGAGGTATGAGTTTCCTGTGTCTGCCATAGGAAGGGAAAGATTCCAGGGTGCCTAGACCAGGTGGTGCATGCAGGCCAGACTGCAGGCAGGGGGATAGGCCAAATGTCCCAAATGCCCGCTGGAAGGGCCCATCCACCCAAATCCCCCACCCCCCATCTCCAGCGGCTTGCAATTCTTGGGCGTGCAGCTGGCATCCTGGTTTTGCATTTCAGTCAATGCTTTCGGACTCCGAAAGCTGCCCCCAGGGAAACCACTGTGTCTGAAGAGCTGCAGAAGTAGCACTTCAGTAGAGATAGTTAGATAAATAATCCTGAATAAAATTGCATATTTTTAAGTGCTTTATTAATATGGTTGGGTAGAGAGCATGCGAAATTCCTACATTGTGGAGATGAAGGTTAGGAGAGGAGGATTATGCAGTGAGCTAAGTGACAGGGGGAAGGGAAAGAAAAGAGCAAATCAAACGCAAATTCCTCCCTTGCTGTGTGTGTGGGGCAGTGGTGGGGTGTGTGTGTGGGTGTGTGACAGTGAGAACCGATAGACATATACAGATAGAGCACATGGCATGTTTTGCAACAGTTAAAGAAGAATCGAATGACACATTGCATAGGCTACCATGTATATGAGTGATATAATGGGGTACTATTACTCCAGGATTTTCAAACTCAAATATCTCCAGGACAAAAAAGGTTCTATAAATGATTTAAACTGGCCAGGTAAGAACACTGGGGGAAATGAAGAAAGCGTGCATTGCCAGAAGGGACAACCACAACCCAACTTCAGCCATTTATTATCTTGGAGAGATGAGGAGAAGCCAGAAATTCATTTTCTTACATAAAATGTTACTTTGTAAATACATCCATACATATATACACACAGGTGCAAATACCCCTACTGTATCGGCAAGTCATAAAGTCCATTTGCCTGTGAGCCTGAAGTCGGCAATCTCTGACTTACATTTTATTTTAATGAGATAATTTGCTCACTGATTTATTTACAAAGAGGAATTTACAGGAGTATGAATTTGAAGTGAGCTGGGAATCCTAGCAGTCCTCCGATTAACTGTGACTTTAGACCCCTCACTGAACTCCTCTACACTGCTTTTTCTGGTTTTGGAGATTACGTCTGGAAGACTCATCTTACGGAGTTGTTTGAATACAAAACGGGTTAACTCTGAAAGCACTTAACACTGTTCCAGAAAAGAACCACCAGATGTTGGCTCCTTTCTCCCTATGGAAGCACCGTTGAGAGAATTTGTTACAGCAGACCCAAGGAAAATTCAGGGTTTTGCCCTCAGAATGTACACAGCAGCAGGTGGAGAGTCAATGCAGGCTGCACATACACACACCCCACCTCTTTCTACCTAACTCTTTTAACTGAGGGCCTGTAGTGGACATTAGTCCCATGCACCTGCTGGGAATTCCTTCCCTCTTCAGGTGGGCATTACACACTGCACTTCTTTGAAGAAGAACCTCTTCTCCGATTTTACAGAACTCTGTAGCTTGTAGTTCATGAGGGGCCTAATACATCCTTGAAGCCAACCCTGCCTGTTCAGAATATTCCATGCTTCTGACTTGAGTAACTACCTCAGGGATGTGCACAGGGTACCTGAGAGTTATCCCTGCGATGTTGGCTTTCATGATTGTAAAGGAGCTGCTCTTTTTCTGCTGGTCATGACAAAGTGACAGGATCTCAGTCCTGAGTTAAGGGTGAACATCTTGCCATTTGGGGAGAATATGCCATGAAATAAAGCGGACGCCAAGAAAAGCAGAGTCTACAGATTCAGCAAGGCCCATTCCTTACAGCATCGCCATTTGGTCACCTTGATTTAGCTATTCCTGACACCCATCTCGGAAACATGACATTCACATTTTTAAAAGTACAATATATTCTACTTTTGGCTAATGTCAATTCTATTTGGATTTCTGTCATAAGCCACTTAAAGATTTCGGGAGAACAAATCATCCATCGCCACTCCAGCTCAGTTACCTTTGAATGGAAGATTCCAATCTCATCATCTCACATGGCCCACTATATTAGTCTACTTTCATGATGCTGATAAAGACATACCTGAGACTGGGTAATTTATAAAGAAAAATAGATTTAATGGACTTACAGTTCTACGTGGCTGGGGAGGCCTCACAATCACGGTGGAAGGTGAAAGGCACATATGACATGGTGGCAGACAAGAGAGAATGAGAAACAAGTGCAAAGGGAAAACTCCTTATAAAATCATCAGAACTCATGAAACTTATACACTACCACGAGGACAGTATGGGGAAAACAGCCCCCATGATTCGGCTATCTCCCACCAAGTCCCTTCCACAACACGTGGGAATTATGAGAACTACAAGTCAAGATGAGATTTGGGTGGGGACGCAGCCAAATCATATCACCCATGGAAAGGAGATCATGTGCACTTACAACTAGATTCATGCTTCCTGTCCTAGGGTGACTATGGATTTAAGATAATGATGATGACCATGATGATGATGATGACGATGATGATAAGCCCTTTTTGGAACACCTGATATTGGATACTGCTCTTAGTGTTTTAAACACATTACTTAATTCCTGTAACAACTTAAGGAGAAGTACGTCCACAAAAATGTCTTAGCATTGTGCTTGACGCACAGCAGAGGTTCAATAAAGTGAATTCTGCCATTCTTATCACCCTCCTCATCACTGTAACTAGAACAGTGCTTCTCTAACCCAAATTACGTGAAATCACCTGGAAGTCGTGGTAAAGTGCACATTCCGACCCAGCAGGTGTGTCTGGAACATAAGAGTCCGCATTTCTCACCAGTTCCCAAGTGAGGCTGGTCTTTGGACCACACTTTGAATAACGAGGACCTTGGACACTCACAGTCAGGAGAGCCAGAAAATGACAATTCCAATTGCTTGGTTTTAGAATATTCATTGCTCTCCCCAAATATCACTTACTTGGTCTTTCTACTTTATTTTAACCAGAGACGTTTCCATTTGGAGACATGACCCCGCCACCAACCCATCCCACTACACGCCCAACTGAAAATCTAGACGTTTAGAAATCCTGATGCTCGGACCTTCCCCCATACTAATTAAATGAGAAGCACTGAGGGCAGGTCCTGGGTAGCGGTATTTTTATAGCTCGATCATGTGCAACCAAGATTGAGAAGCACTGGGCTGGTGATGCTTGGCATGGGGCATTATAGGCCAAGGGTGATGGCAAGTTCCACTCATATGCATGGGCAGAATTCAAACGTCACTGGGATTTAAAACGGCTTTTTGTAGAATTAGTAGATTGATATGAAATCTGCTACACTTTATTACTAACATTTAGAGAAACACCGTCCATAATTGTTGGCTTGTATGAAGACTAAAAGAAGCCATTTTGTAACTGCAATGTTAGCAACATGAACCTCTTCCCATTATAGTATTGCACTGAGTGAGTTCCTCAACTGAGAATTTTTTTAGAAAAAGGAAGAATCAGGATAGAAAATCTAGATCCTGAAAGACCTAGCACAACAAGCCTAAGCAACCTCCGATGCATCTCAATGGTCATGAACACAACATATGCATAAATAATATGTACTTTACTTATATACTTATAATTCACATTACAGCACTGAAGCCATACATGGAATAATGAGGTGTGCCCATCCTGATATGTGTCCACTTTCAACTTGGTACAATTAAACTGTAAGGTATGCTCAACAACCAGCCATAAGAGATTTATGGTTTTTAATAAATGGCTATTTCTACAACAACAACAACAAAAATGCTGTTTTGGTTTAGGAAGTGTTCCCATTTCTACCAGACAGAAACAAAATCAAAAGCAAAACTTTGCCAGGAATCCACCTGCCTTGCTCATTTCTTTGTAGATACTGCATTTTTTGCAACACTGATGGCACATAGTGGGGAATTTAATTCAACATTTCTTTAGTTCTGAAACATATGACACTCAAATAAATAGCATAATGCTTGAAAGCATTAAGAGGCAGTTAAGCTGAGCTGGATGCGAGTTGGAGCTCCTGCACAATTACTGGCTGTGTGAATGCCCCTGAAAATTTGGAGTTCTGATAACTAACTTCCACAGGTAAAGCACTTAAGCATAATCTATCATATTGTATCATTCACATTACCAATGCAAATTTGTCACGATCGAATGGAATACACATTTTGATTTGGTTTATCTTTTCACATCTATCCATGTAGCCCACCAAAGAGACTTACCAAACTCTGAAGTCTTTTCTACCACTGATTGTCAAATTCTATCCTCATGGAAAAATCATTTACATGCTCTGAGAATCAAGAGACACCCAGGGTTTCACCTGGACCTGTGCAGACTCCCCTAGTCTTACCCTTTCATGCTTCTGATCGTGAACTTGAGTTCTCAGGCTGATGCTGCCATGAGCAATAACTTTTGTTGTCCTGGCTGGTCAACCCTTCACTTCAGCCCTTCTACCCTAGTAGATGTGGTGACCTGCCTTTATTCACCTCAGTTCCTAGTCTCCCAGGCTGCTGCTGACAGCTAAATGAGAATCACATTTGCAATCAGGCTTAATTATATAACAGGTGGCCAGACGGAAGAGAAGCCACATTGGTCTAACCATGCAACAGAGATGTTTATGCTGGACAACACAGAACTCTCAAAGGAAAAAAAAAATCACTGCAAATGAGAGGACTGGTTAAGCAAAATGTAGTGAGTGAACTTCTTGGACAAAAACACACTTCCGAGTAAACCACCAACCAATGCCTATAAATGGAACACAATAGTCTTTCATGGTGAGTACCCAGAAGCATGCCTGATAGTTGTGAAATGATACTGGTTCCTGCTCACCACTTTGATAGTGATTGCTGCAGAGTACACATGTGTGTCAGGCATTGGGTTACACCTGTGACATCATTTCATGTAATCTGCATGAGAACCCTATGAGGAACAAAGATGTAAGGTGGCTAACAAACTTGTAAATGCACACAGATCATAAGCAGCAGAGGGGAGATTTGAACCCAGGCAGGAACAATAGCCAGTGCCCACATGCATACCCGATTGTTGCTTCGCCGCCTCCTCTGGGTCCTGTTATCAAGAGAGCTTTAACACGCATTCGGTTGTCACTTCCTTGCACTGCCAACTTTTCAAGGGGGACAATTCATTTTGACAGAGCTCTGGGCTGCCACATGCCCTAACAGTTCAGTAAGAATGACTGAGAAAACTCTAGTTGCTGAGGAATGTATTCATAATTGGAACTGACATAGAAACTACCTACATAGCTAACATGAGACTTTGCACATTAGGTCTGCTTTGCCTGTCTCGTGTATTATTATATCTTAAGCTTCTGAGACTCATTGCCCTCATGTAAAATAAACAAGAGCAAAGAAGAATGCAAGGCCCTTTGTGAACCACCTGCCCTCTGGTGTGGTCGTGTCTATGGCACCGTCTTACTTCAAGCTGGGCTTTTGAAACAAGGAATCTTTTTTTAGCTGAAATCCTCACCACCGCCTTTTATAATATCAGCTGGAAGGAGTGACACACAGTATTCAAAACTTAGCTTCGTGCCTTCATGGAAAAATTTTAAGTTACTGACAGGCTGGCTAATAATGGTAAAAATAAAATGCTGCCTCTCTCCTGTTCCATCACAGAAGCAGACCAAGACTTAGAAGCCTCTTCTGCATTTCATCATTTTCTACCCATTTTGTAGTTGGACATGAAGAGATGTCAGCTCTTGTGGATTTATGAAGATAAATCAGGAACTCCTCCAAGGAGGGAAATCAACGTTTCAGGGCTCTGTATGTGCTTTCTTAGATCTCACTTGTAAAGGATAAGACCATTCCGGTAGAATAACAACTTTGATGGCCATTGAGTAACCACACTGAAATTGTGAAGTACTTTTCAAAAGCTTTTATGTGGAGCAGAGGATAATGTACAAATAAACAAGACAAGGGCAGGTGCGGTGGCTCATGCCTGTAATCCCTGCACTTTGGGAGACTGAGGTTGGCGGATCACCTGAGGTCAGGAGTTCAAGACTAGCCTGGCCAACATGGTGAAACCCCGTCTCTACTAAAAATACAAAAATTAGCTGGGTGTGATGGCACGAACTTGTAATCCCAGCTACTCTGGAGGCTGAGGCAGGAGAATCACCTGAAACTGGGAGGCAGCGGTTATAGTAAGCCAAGACTGGTCCCCTGCACTCCATCCTGAGCGACAGAGCAAAACTCTGTCTCAAAAATAAAATAAAATAAAAAATAAAAGAATAAACAAGTCAACAGTTAATATTTCTCTTTTATAATCTGGCCACATCACCTTCTGAGACCCTCCCTGTGGCTATGAAGCCCTTACTCTAACACTTTACAAACTATTTTTGAACACTTACAATGCACAAGGCATCTGTTTTAATTCACACTCTCTAAAAGACACAGGGAAATATTATAGAGACATTCAAGTATAAGCCACCATAAAAAACGCAGCAAATCAAATCAAAATTTGGTCACATCAACCTGGCTTCATTTTAAGGAAGAGTGTGAACACACCTCTACTAGTTAGACAGCACACCTGACAAACTAAGTTCTTCATTGCCGGAATTGGAAAACAATGAGTTGTCTTACCTGGACAGGTGTCCCTTTCTCATCAGTCTTTGAAATGCAAATGCATTTAGATTTCCTAAGAACCCATTCCATAGAGCAGTCCCAGAAGTATCCTGAGTCTTAACAAGCAGAAAGCAGGATGGGATGTTAAGGGTGGATAAAGATCAAGAGAATCCCATGGGAATACCAAGATGCCCATTTAAAATGCTGATTGTAAGGCCACCCCTGATAGATCAGATGTGGGCCTGGAAATCCCACACTCAGCCAGGATCCAAGATGATCCTGTGGCAAGTTCGCAGATCACAATCAGAAAAATACTGCTACCTCCCATGTACAAAAAAGAAAATTCAAAAATTCAGGTAACAAGTCCTCAACCAGAAGGAAGATACAGCAATGACACCTGCACGATAGACAATAGTGTAGTTTCCAAGAGTCACATCTGACATCAGGGTCACATCCAAGGTGGGCACATAAGGCAGAAATCACACATAATCAAATCTCAGCAACTTGCTTAGGGAGGTCCCATGTTGGTGCCAACACACTGTCTCTGAAAAGTTTCCTATGAGCAGCTTTCTCTCTATCATTGTCATGCATTACACCTTCTTTGACCAACAACAGATTAAGTAGTTGTCCTATACTTGGGGCCATGTTGCATGAATGACACCCAATTTAGAAATGGAATCTCACTCAGCATGATGAAATGTCAGAGCCAGGAGAAATGGGCAGGACCAGATACCCATTGACGGGTACCATGTTGAATTATCCTTCTCTCACTTGCTTCAGAGCGTGCTCTCTGCTAATGCCAAGAATTTTCCTCCTGCGCTTTTGTTGTGATGGTTGTCGGAAGTGGGGAGGGGAGAGGGATGCTAGGACAATTGTTGAATACGTTGAATTGTGTTTGGTCTAATACACACAATCGATCTCTCTAAGGTCAAAAACAATGCCACTCCATTTTAGACACCTTTAATTTTAAAATGAAGACTTAAAAGAACCAGATATACCCCATTAACAAAAACCAGTTGAACTCAGATTCAATGGGTTTGAATTCAGAAAATTTCCAAAATAGCTACTAAACCCTACAGACCATTCTAGTTTTTGATCCAACAGATTTCTCTTTGGTTAGAAAACTTCTTAAGATAAATGCACTCACTCTTTCAGAAACAATGGGAAATCCTTTGGTGGAAGGTCATGCTTTAATCTCACAAACATCGAGAACAATCATTAAATTATCCACCTGGCTTTCTAAAAGGAAAGGATTCATTCCAATACCACTCTTAAAGATTCCCTGTTCCCTGTTTCCACGGTGTACTCAGAGCAGGGATCTATATGGCAGAGGAGCCAGCTTTACTCTGAGCTTGACAAAAACAATCCCATCAAGTGTGAAAAATCCACCACACTGGTTCTTTCTAGAAGAGCTATGCCTCATATTTGCTGGGCACTACAAGATACCCAGCCTATCGTATTTGTTTCCTGTTGCACATTACACCCTTAAACACACCTAACAGTAGCTTTCAGGGAAAGATGCGCTTATAAATGAACATGGTTGGAGCAGCCGACGGTTCTCTTTCCCCCCAAACTTTTAACTACGCTCATCAATTACTCTTAACGGTGCAAAGAGTTGGCAGTGTTTACCCAACACTCCTTTCTGAGTTATTCAGCTCGATCTTGCGGCTCATTAAAAGCATCTCTATTTATTTGCTGTGTGTTACAGTCCTTAACTTTGGCACAATACGCCAGAAGAAAGCCCATTTTACTTTTCCCTGTGGTGTTAATTGGTAGAGCATGCTGCCTGCCTCTTCATTAATTATGTCAATGTGTATGAAACTTCCATTTTCATGGGGGTGAATTAACAAGGCTTCTCCGAGCAGGGCTGACACAAAGCCAGCTCGGCTGCCTGCAACGACGGGGATAATGAAGACTGCTGGTGGCCAACGCCACATTCATTTACAAAGGCGTGCTTTGTCTGGCCCCGAGCCCTTCTCACCTCTTCTTCTCTTGTGACCACCAGAATGTAACAGGCAGTTTTGTGGAACCAGCAATATCAGCTCTGCTAGGGACAGACCATATGCCTACCAAAACCCAAGAGAGAAGATTGTGCTGAACATGCTAACTGCATGCGATGCATGGAGGCTGGAGAGGTGAGTCAGGTGCAAGCCCAACAAAATGTAGCAGCAACTTCTGATACTTTTAGACAGGTTCCTGATTGCATCGTGCAGTAGAAGAGAAAAAATAAAAGGCAATCTCTGCTGAAAACTACTTTTAAAAAAAATCACTTTAAGATGACTTGCCAAAGTCTCACAGCCAGTTAGGAACAAAAGGAAACACACACACACACACACACACACACACACACACCCAGCATAACCCCACAACCCTTAAGTCAAATCATGCCTTCTGGTTAACAAAATAACTCAAAAAACTTTTTACCACTTTCTCAGCTCAATTACTGTGAATGTTGGTAAAAGAGTGACACCTAGTTACTGTTTTGCTATTTTCTCTCTCAACTATGCCTCCTCCTGTATGAGCTCTCGGACTAAGATCGAATATGAATTTAAATCTCTCATCATCTTTCACTATCTCTATCTTCACCTCTCTTTCCACTTCTAACTCTCATAGGACGCATATTGAAGAAGTTGAAAACCAGAAAACAATACATTGATGATGGCTTAGAGTGTTATAGCAATTTTCAAATTACTACCACCATCTACATCTTTGAGAGGTAGAGAACAGTGCTTTTCAGATGATTTGGCCAAATTAATGAAGGAAAAGAAGATACAAGGTTTAAGCTGGCCTCCCAACTACCCAGGCAAAGGATTATAGAGCTACAGTCAGCAAGGTGGGATGATTCAGCCTGACTTCTACAGAGGAAGCTCTACTCAGAGGCACACATGCACACACACGCACATGCATGCACACATGCACGCACACACACATGCATGCACATGCACACACACGCATGCACACATGTACACACATGCACACACACACATGCACACATGTACACACACATGCACACACATACACATGCACACACATGCATGCAAGCACACACGCATGGACACAAGCACACGCACACATGCACACACATGCACATGGACACACATAGATGCACACATGCGCACACACACCCACACACACCCACACACACACGCAGTGAGTAGTGACAATGCTGTAAGCCTCTCACATGAGCTCCCTAGTATCTATGTTCTTTCTGATGTGTCCTTGCACTCTTTACTGCTGTAAATCTTTTTCTCAGAATAAATTGAATGGTGACTCTTCACCAAAAAAATCCTTCCCCCCATGATTAAAAACAAAGAAACAATGACATTTTTTTTTCCTTTTCAAGCCAAGTAATTGATTATCCTCTCAGAACCAGCCCTCTCATGACCCCTCCTCATGCATTTTTTGAGGGATAAGATAAAGAGTGATGGACAAGGGGCTGGAAGTCAAGAGATCAGAGGACAACAGACTTGCGAACACCGTGAACAAAACTTCCAAATATTCACTAGTTGGTTTCGCTCAGAAATCCTGCTGTAGTTTCCCTGACTGGATGTGATGGCTCACGCCTGTAATCCCAGCACTTTGAGAGGCCAAGGCAGGCACATCACCTGAGTTCAGGAGTTCGAGACTAGCCTGGCCAACTTGGCGAAACTCCATCTCTACTTAAAAAAAAGAGACAGAAAAGAAAAAATAAAAAAAAAATTAGCCAGGTGTTGTGGCCTGCCCCTGTAGTCACAGCTACTCAGGAGGCTGTGGCAGGAGAATCTCTTGAACCCGGGAGGTGATGGGTACAGTGGGCCTAGATTGTGCCACTGCACTCCAGCCTGGGTGACAGAGCAAGACTGTCAAGAAGGAAAGGAAAGGAAAGGAGATGATAGGGGAGGGGAGGGGAGGAAAGGGGAGGGAAGGGAAGAGGAGAGGAGGGGAGGGGACGGGAGGGAAGAGGAGAGGAGGGGAGGGGAGAGGAGGGAAGAGGAGAGGAGGGGAGGGGAGGGGGAAGGAGAGAAAGAGAATGAGAAAGAAGAGACAAAGAAAGAGAGAGACAAAGAAAGAGAGAGAGAAAGAGAGAGAGGAAAGAAAGAAAGAGAAAAAAGAAAAGAAAAGAAAAGAAAAGAAA